>NW_026645894.1:0-73050 GCF_949987535.1 Balaenoptera acutorostrata
CTGGGGTTTCTCCTTATACCCAAACTCAGGTCAGGCTTTCTAGATCACCTAGACATTGTAGCACAGTTTAAAAGAAGCACTTATCACAGCCCTCTTATTTCCATCTTCAATCTTACTAGCTTCCAAGATACTCAGCCCACATTCAGCTCCCCAGGCCCTCTCATCTGCCCACCTGCCCATCGTTCCCACTGCATTTGTCCCCCGAATAAGTCAATCTCATCCACTGACCTAGGGCATGTCTATGTGTTATTCATCTTTGTTCTTCTCCTATTACTCTGTCTTCTCATCCCGAAATAAATTCCATAGGCATTATTTGTTCAAGAAATGATTTTTTAAACAGAAATCATTAAGTTGTCCTGTGTTAGGGATCCCCAAGACCACCCCAGGTTCAGCTGACTCACAAGACCCAGCACAAAGACATCAGTGAAAGGATACAGAGCAAAACCAGCAAAGGGAAAAGGCACATAGGGTAAAGTCCAGAGGAAACTAGGTGCAGGCTTCCAAGAATTCTCCAGCTAGATCACAGAACACATGCTTAATTCCACCAGCAACAAATTGTGACAACAGCTACCAAATGTTGTCTACCAAGGAAGCTCAGAGACTCAGCATCCAAGGTTTATTGGAGGCTGGTCACATAGATACCCTCTACCTAGCATGGACCACAATTCCAGACTCCCAGAAAGAAAGCAGTTTTTCCACATAAAGTGTGTTGTTGGCACAGTCTAGACACATTGAGCCACCCTTACCATTTAGGAAAGGCCTCCTAATCAGCGTAGGGAACTCTTTTTCAGTCAAGTTCCCAGATGCCAGCGAAAGGCCACCTTTACAAATAGACCTTTCAATAACAGCAATCTCAGGCCTGGCTATGTTAACCTTTTTCTGCACTGGCAAAATAAAATATGATATCTAGAATGCTCCTTTCAGCTTCTTGGAGTTCTCCTTTTCAGGAGTAGTCTGTAAAAATGTGAGAAGATCCCAAGTAACTTAGTACTAATCATCATTAAAATCGCAAAATACAATTACATAAATTAATGAGAATTCAACGCCATCCAAGAGTAGCGGTACTTGACTGCTTTCTGCTAAGATTTCTTTTATAGGAGAGAAAGAGCTTCAGGTACAGTTAATGCCCTGAGACTTGCACTGGGCAGGTCATCATACTTCTCATTTGCTGCAGAAAAGGTAAGTTCAAAGTCTGATTTAGTCAAGCTCCCCAGTTAAGAGATTTAGAAACTGAGGCTGAAGAAATGCTTTCCTCATTCTCAGGTAGCTAATAAGGGGTAGGTGCACAGTGACAGGGATGTTGCCTTTGAACCCAAAGGAGTCCCTTATCTCTAGACCTTTCCTTATTTTTATTATAGGGAATAGTGGTTTTGCTTGTTTCCTTATTTCAACAGTCTCTTGGTGATAGCTTTCCAGAATTTTTTCAGGTCAACTAATATTTAACAAGGGAGCCAAGATTACTCAGTGGGGGAAAGGATAGTCTTCAATAAATGATGTTGAGAAAACTGGATAACCACATGCAGAAGAATCAAATTGGCTCCTTATTATACCTCTCATAAAAATGAACTCAAAATGGATTAAAGACTTAAATTTAAGATCTGAAATCATATAACTCCTAGAATGAAAGGGGAAAATGCTCCTTGACACTGGTCTCCACAGTGATTTCCTGGATATGACACAAAAAGTACAAAGAAAAGCGAAAAACCAAGTTGGACTACATCCAACTAAAAAGCTTCTGCACAGCAAAAGAAACAATCCACAAAATGAAAAGGCAACCTATGAAACTGGAGAAAATATCTGTAAATCATGTATTTGATAAGGGGTTAATCTCCAAAATATATACTGTTAAAAACAAGATACCAGGCCCGAAATTGAGTCAGTGATGCTAAACCCCACGTCACCAAACCAAGACGTAATTACAGTTTTGACTCTCCCAGAAACTGAATCTTAAATGAGTCCATCAGGAATCCCCCGATCAGCACTAGCTAGGTAATCTGCTTCATAGCCCCCTGCCATCCCCTAAAGAAAGTAACCTTACCCTAGACATCAGAAGTAGGTTGATTATGACAGCTTCCTTGTTCCCACTTCCTTTTGCCTATACAAGTCTTCCATTTCATACTGCTCCTCAGTCAGTGCTCCTTTCAACCTGCTAGATGGGATGCTTCTTGACTGAATTCATTTTTGCTCAAATAAACTAAGATTTTTAATATGCCTCAGTTTCTTTGAACAGTTCTAGAAACATCAGACTCGCAATGGCCCCCAGAAGCAATGAGCAACCAGGTGAAGGTAGAGCCCCTTGAGCTCACAGCTTGCTCACTGCCACTGGAGGTGGTGGCCAAGTCCCCCATGGACCCTAACTTCTCAGTTTTTGTGTTATGAGCTTTCCAACTTGGAGCATTTCTTGTTGACACAGGAGGGCGTGACACAAGGGGGCCCAACACAAGGAGCCTTAATTTTTAGGCTCAAGAAGCAGATTAACCGTACCAAGGATGATCTTGGACTACAGTGGCCACAGTGAAGAACTTTCAACCCAGGTAATTCATCCATTTATGAGGTGCCCAAGAGAAAAAGGAGTCTCGGCAAAGCCCTCACCATAAAGAGCAGAAGGAAAATTCTTTTTCCTCCTCTACAGTTTCTCCTCTACAGTTTCCTCCTCTACAGTTTCTGGAGATAAGGAGGAATCCCTCTGGACACTCCACTCACTCAAAAGCTGTAGACAGGATCCTGGGAAAACTTGGAAAAGCTAGCAAAGGGTGACAATTCTTAACAAAGTCAGCTCTCTCCAGATCTTTATCTGTGGAGCTTGGTTGGGAGAAAAAGGTAAAATTTCACTTGTCCCTACCTTCCCAAATTCAGATTGGCAGGCCAAAAAAAATTAAAAATTAGACCTTTGAATTTGCTTTCGGGTGCCCACTGGTTATGGATCCTCTCTCCCAGGGACAGCACTGCCTTCCGGCCTCACTCTGTGTCCTGAGAACTTGACCTGGCACATCAGGTGGGGCCCAGAAATATGCAGAGAAATGTGGGTTGCACCCCATTTGTGGCTCAGGTCCTCCTGACTGTTGCTGGCTCTCAGGAGACTTGTCTTTCTTTTGGTTATCTCTGGGAGTGGCTCTGGATCTTGGGAAGGTAGCATCTTTTGTATCTCTTTAAGGATGCCTGTGGCATCCATGAGTTTGTTCAATACTCTGCCAGGGATGTTTACTGTTTGTCCTGGCTGAAACCTGACAAGATGTTTGAAAGACTATGGCCAGGGACTTCCCTGGTGGTCCAGTGGTTCAAAATCTGCCTTGCAAGAAAATTAGTTATTTCTGAGATATACATTTTAAAGTAATAACTAGGATTATTACTTATAACATTATACCAGAACATATAAGATTTTTAGACGTTTCCTGTAATGTCTGAAACATTTATATTAACATATTTCCATACATATTTCCATACAAATACAAATATAAGATTTTTAGAAATTTCATGTAATGTCTGAAACATTTATATTAACATATTTCCATACATATTTCCATACAAATACAAATATAAGATTTTTAGAAATTTCATGTAATGTCTGAAACATTTATATTAACATATTTCCATACATATTTCCATACAAATACAAATATAAGATTTTTAGAAATTTCATGTAATGTCTGAAACATTTATATTAACATATTTCCATACATATTTCCATACAAATACAAATATAAGATTTTTAGAAATTTCATGTAATGTCTGAAACATTTATATTAACATATTTCCATACATATTTCCATACAAATGCAAATATTACTGGACTGAATGTCAATGTTATGACATAGTATAAGTGTGTTTCATGTTTGGTAATTGCAATCATTGTTGCTTTTGTTGTGGTCATCCATGTACAATGCTTGGTGTCAGTCTATCTATCTCTTGTAAAAATAAAATACAGTGTGTGTGTGTGGGAAAAAAAAAAAAAAAAAAGGTTCTGATGAACCTAGGGGCCGGACAGGAATAAAGACACAGAAGTAGGAAAAAAAAAAAAAAAAAAAAAAAAAAGCTGATGTGTTGAAAAGGGCAGAATAGAAGTATGGACAGAAACTGGGGCCTTGATGCTAGATGAGCCACTGAATTAACCAACCCCTGCAGCACCCTACCTCGAGATCTCTTTTTATGGGCGATGATAAGGACAATGGTCTTTACTGTCCAAACCATTCTGAGTTGAAGTTTCTGTTTCTTTCAGCCAAAAGCAGGCTCAAGGAGCCATGCCCTGATGAGACTTTGTCGATCTACTTCTTGGCTCTGTTTCAGGCCTACATCAGTCAAAGTCAAATTGTTGCTGCCTTTAGCAACAATTGGTCACATCTGGTCCTCGGTCCTGAACTAGCCTCACTATGTGGAATCCTTCCAGATCGAGAAGAGCCACATGAAATAAATAATATTTTTGACATAAAAAAAAAAAAAAAAAAAAGATGACAACAATTATTTTCAAAATATGATTGAATCAAATACAAATTCACCACTACCACGAAACAGTTCATACTGTTCCACATCCTGGAGACACTTGATACTATAAGACTTTTTTTTAAACCAGTATAGATGACATAAAATAGTATCTCATTGATATTTTTATTTTCATTCTCCTGATTAATGAGAAGTTGAACATCATTTCATCTTTTCATCTTCTTTGAAATGCTATTTGAATTTTTAATGTGATTTCTAGTAGCTTT
Source organism: Balaenoptera acutorostrata (assembly GCF_949987535.1). Classification (NCBI taxonomy): domain Eukaryota; kingdom Metazoa; phylum Chordata; class Mammalia; order Artiodactyla; family Balaenopteridae; genus Balaenoptera; species Balaenoptera acutorostrata. The sequence goes on from NW_026645894.1 coordinate 4,704, forward strand.
GCTTTATATAGTGATTTGTGAGAAGGTCTGAGACATACTTGGTACTAATTCTATCCTAATTATATACATGTTCCATGTCTTATCTCAGTTTGGGTCCATGCTTGTTCAAAATCCCCTACCTCTTCTCTGTCAAGTCGAATCCAGCGTTTCTTAATATGATGCCACAGTTCTATTTCAGTTTAGAATATTAAAGAGAGAAAATAAATAAATAAATAAATAAATGGATGACTTCTTCATCCAAGGATGATTCAGTTATTCAAAAAAAAAAAAAAAATCTGCCTTGCAATGCAGGGGACATGGGTTTGATCCCTGGTCAGGGAACTAAGATCCTACATGTCCCAACTACTGAGTCCGTGCACTCTAGAGCCCGTGCACCACAACTAGAGAGCCCGTGCACTACAACTACTGAGCCCGCGCACTCTGGAGCCCACGGACCACAAATAGAAAGAAGCCCTTGCGCTGCAATGAAAGATCACGAGTGCCGCAACAAAGAGCCGACACAGCCACATTAATTAATTAATTAATTAATTAATTATTTTAAAAAAGAAAGACCATGGCCAGAAGTTGACCATACTGGAAGCTGATATTAAGAATATCCACCAAAAAAAAAAGAGTCAATTCTTAAGTCTTTAAGTCTTCAATGAATGAGAAAAGGAAATAAAGCCTAGAGAAAGGAAGGGAAGAAGGAAAATGAGTGGATACAGGAAAATAGAAGAGGTTCTCCTGTTATTTAGGATCAAGTGGAAAGAGGACCTAGGATTGTATGAAAAAGTGAATTCTCAGGGAAATTCAGTGAAAAGAACCATACCCACTGCTCTCTTTCGTAAAGCTGCTGGTCACTCTTTTTCCTGTGGTCCCATAACACTTTGTTTATTCTCCTAGTTACATGCAGTCATCACAAAAATAATGTATTATGTCTGTCTCTCACACATACACTCACACAAAGCAGGGGCTTAGTCCTAACAATTTTGGGTCATCCAGATACTACCACAGAGCCTGCAAAGAGGAAGGAACACCTAAGGCTCTCATTAAAATGAACTGTTGAAGTAGGATAAATACACAAACAAATGAAAATCATGGATGAATGAAGAAACTGAATGGTGCTTTGAAAAAAAATGCCTGAATGGAGTCCAATGGGACACCAATTCTCTACTGTGAAGAACACAGTAATTGTAAAAACTGCTAAGAGAGAGGCTTCTGGAGCTTTTCCCCTCCTTTCCTAGACATCTTTCTTTTGACCTCAACTGTTCCTTTCATTTAGATCTATTGGAAATGTTTCTACTTGGTTCTCTTTAACTCTAGTTCTGAATCCACACAATACCGTAACTGTGTGCGTGTGGGTGTGTGTGTGTAAAGGCAGGAGCGAAGGTGTGTAGGCGTAAATGTCTGCACATGTGTTTTAAAGTCTCATTTTATTTCTGGATGGCTAGTGCTAGTCATGCTAATCAGAAAACCATACAGTTGTTTTTAAGCTTAAGTCCCAAGAGTAAGCACCTCCTACAGCTAAAAATGCATTCCAGCCAGCATCCAGAGGTCTACTCTAAATAACCATGCATCTGTCTGCAGATGGCTGTAAATCACGAGACAAACTTGTACATTCTGCTCCTTGGCTGAGGGAAAGTCATTTTTAATATAATTTCTCTCTGAGTTTCAATTACAAATGAATTTTTTAATTTCAAGTAATGAAAAAATAAGCAAAGCAGCTGGGCTTGCAATAAATCACCAGATATATGTGCAAAAACTGTGTAGACCAAGCAAAGAGACAAGCACAACTGCCATCGCTGGGACATTCCATTCCATGCCAACAAGGCTGATCTGAGACACCAACCACCTCACAACGAACAGCACTTCTCAGGTCACTGAACCCTGAAAGATCTACTTCTATAGACAAAAATGATACCAAATCAGAAGGAGAGTGCTATTCTGAAAAAAAAAAAACCAAAAAAAGTCAGCTAATATTTGAAGTTTCTCTGGCTTTCTAAGCCCATACTTCTATCTTTAGTTAATACACAAGAGAACACAATCTTCTTTGGCTTTTTAAAGTCATTAGCACGGTGGAGGCAACAAATCTGAAAAGACAGAATAACCTAAAGCAGGTTCACTGAAGATGCTTTCTGCAACCTGCACCCACAAGGATGTCCTCAGGTAGAGAATAAGACTTTGTAGACCTAAGTTCATTCCACACTTCCCCCTGTTAGCTGGGTTCACCACTGTGGATCACAGCCAGCACCTTTATGGTAGACAGCTCCAAGACATACAGGACTTCTACCAGACACTAATGGGAGATAAAGGGCACTAGCAAAGGGAGAGGAAGGACAGGCATGGCTGATGGTTTACACCCCCTCTTCTATTTCAATCCACTTCAAGGCAATTGTAAAACTGGCATTTCCTACCTTCTATTTCCATCAATCTGCTGAAGGTAACATTGTTATTGTATAGCCAGAGGGGTTATGAACAATTAGAACCAACAGGTAAAATAGAAGAGACAGGTTTTTCATTTCAAAGTTACTAAGAAGCTACATATTCCACGTGTTAATGCTTTTCAAGCCGTATTCTACCTAATCTGACCTGAGTTCTGATTATAAAAATAAGGCAGTTTGCAGATAAAATTAGGAAGATTGTCAAAACCCACATGTGCTTAGCACACAGTGAATACATTGTATCAGTTCAGTGAAATAATTGGTTTTAAATATGTTTAAATATGTTTAAATTCTCATGACACACGATAGTTGATAAAATGTGAACCTTTTATAAACATTCTGTTAGAGAAGACTAGGTCTGTGTTGTCGAGTAGAAATTAAGACGGTGTTTATTATATTTGATTAAAACAGTCAATTGGTATAGCTAAAACACATGTGAGCACACACATGCCCGCTTTTCCTCAAAAACTTTTAACTCTTTCAGGCTAAGAAACCACATACACAAAACCAGAAAGCTGCTTCTTAACTCACTCAAGGGAGTGTTTTAGGCACTGAAGGAAACTGGCTCCTTAAGTAGCTTCTTATAAATTACTAGCATGCTGCTTTTGAAATAATCTCTTTTCTCCCACGTTAACATACTTCCCGCATTTCCCTTCCTGCACATAGTGGCTCAAAGCCCTGAGTGAGACGCCAGAGCATCTTTAAGACAGAAGAGAGCTGTCAGCCACAGCTGAGAATGCCCTTCCCTGGGCAGAGAGCAACTATGCAACGGGAAGAAATGGGGTGGATGAGAAATTTCAAACGAACAGATATTCTTTTAAGAGTGTCTTTAGCCAGAAATATGTCAAGCTCAAAAGAGCATTAAAGAATTATCAAGCAGACCATCAGAAGGGAGCTGTCCTTTCAGTTTGGGGGGGGCTTTGTTTTGTTTTTTAAGAGCATTAAGTTGATTCTTTTAAAGTAACTTTTGGTATTAATACTGACAGTCCCAAAACCAAGCTCTTCAACATCGTCAACTGTGTATCCTACCCACCCAACCTAGTTTGTTGTGACGTAGTTTAGAACCATTTCTCTCAGGACTTCATTTCTTGAGTTGATCTGATTTTTCCTACTGTACAGTCCAGCCACCAAAACTCCTTTTATTCAAACCTGATACCCACAGTAACCACAGAGAAACTCACATGACATTTTTATTTGCGCTTGGATGAGTTCCTTTTAATACATAAGTTTCTCAGGAGTTGTGTTCAACTTCCTACGTGTTCAGTAATGAGGGAGTTCTGACACTGACTTAGGAGACATAATCTCAACATTCTAAGAAGATTAAGCCATCGAACAATACATTCACGATTTGAATTGCATCAAGCAGGTGCAGGAGAAACACTTACTTAACTGAAAAGCATATGTGTTTGTGTTCTCTTTTCAAGTCAGTATATAAAGATATGCCCCCATCTAAGTTCTAGCAGAGAGATGATGGGGATCTAGATGTGTGAGCTCTTATTTCTATCCAGGAAAAAGGCAACCTCAGAGTCAGTTTCTCCCAGTGTACATAACGTGATGACAAGAAGTATGGGTATCAAACATCCAGTCTTCCCCCATATGGTGCTTAAACGCAAAAGGGTGGGGGGCTATTCAGGATTCTGGCAAAGCAATTTCAAAATCTGATGATCAGGGGAAAGTCGCGTCAAGACCACAAAGTGTCACTCACCATTCACCATGCTGCATATTTTGACTTGTATAAAAGGAGGTCTTAAAGCCTTTAGAGTTATAATAAGCCAAAGAGTTCAGATCCCCTATGTGTTATATTCCATTTAATTGCAGCCTTTGCAAGAAACATATTGGAAACAGACTACACTTTGGAGAAATACTTTAAACACTCAGAAGGACAAGCTTATAAGAAATCTTGATTTGAGTATGTAATCTGTTATGATGACATTTCATTTTATGGAAGCTCATGCTTAGAAGTTAACATTGGAAGGTTTATCAAGCCCTTAAAATAAACATGAAAGAGAAAGGAAAAATATACATACTGTACATTTATATGTATATGCATATTTTAAATATACATATACACATAAACATGTGTGCAACAACATATAGTTCCACATGGAATGGTCTTCAACATCAACTTTCAAGTAACTTTCAGCAATGAACTAAATCTTCCCCTTTGAAAAAGCAAAGTAAGACGCAGAAGACCAAGATACTCAGATTTTTAAGTGAAGTGTTCTTGAAACACCAGTACATCTGACTTTAAAAAAAAAAAAAAAAAACTAATAGTCTTATGGGTTGACTTTAAAAATCATATTCTAAGTTTATTCTTGGCAGTGAATAAAATAGACAATGGTGAGTTTTCATAAAAACTAATTGAAAGAATTTACATGGAGCTCACATCTGTGCCATATACAATTCTCTTTCATTTCATTCAAATAATTTGAATTTGAGGGAAAATTTACTCTATGTTATGATTCATTTCCATACAAATCATTAAAAAACACTGAGTGATGCAGTTTCACAAGTATTTATTAAGTTTTTGTATTTCTTCCTTCAACCACAGGAGGTGGCACCTTGCCAAGAAGACAAGAACTTACATATGGTGTAACTGCTGCTCACCTACCCAGGGGGTGGGAAGTTTGTGGGCTACTGAGGAAGGGTGTTTTGAAGAGTAATGATGTACCTACGGGTACACTTTGAAGTTGGTAGCATTTTCAGCTCATGGGATTGGAGGTGTTGAAAATCTAAGAGCGTTAAATAATATTATTCTGGTTGGTTCCTGTATACTAATATATACTAGGGTTACCAAAGTATATAAAAGGAAATACTTTACCCATGAGAAGTGACAGATGTTAGCTTTGTGAATTATGTCTTCTACTTGAAATTAATCATGTCTTTGTTATTGGTCGGTTTTCATTTCACTTTTAAGTGAGACTTTTATTCCTGGCGGAAATGTGCTCACCCACCCGAATTCATTTATCAGGGTACATTAAGAGTGGGAGAGCCCTCTGATTCACAATGCAAGAAGCTTATTAAGAAAAATGATGGGGCTTCCCTGGTGGCGCAGTGGTTGAGAATTTGCCTGCTAATGCAGGGGACACGGGTTCGAGCCCTGGTCTGGGAAGATCCCACATGCCGCGGAGCGACTAGGCCCGTGAGCCACAACTACTAAGCCTGCGCATCTGGAGCCTGTGCGCCGCAACAGGAGAGGCCGCGACAGTGAGAGGCCCACGCACCGCGATGAAGAGTGGCCCCCGCTTGCCGCAACTAGAGAAAGCCCTCGCACAGAAACGAAGACCCAACACAGCCATAAATAAATAAATAAATAAATAAATAAATAAATAAATAAATAAATAAATAAATAAATAAATATTTTTTTTAAAAAAAAAGAACCTAACGCTGGAAATGGGGATGATGGAGTATATTTAAAAAAAAAGAAAAGAAAAGAAAGAAAAATGATGGTAGAGAATCCTTGTAAGAGCCTCTCTAACTCATGGTAATCTCATCATCAGAACTAAACTAACCAATTGCTTTCTCTCCATAGACTCTTAGTACCTATTCCAGGTTGCTAAGTGACCTGCACTTGACAGTAGAGAAGGTAAGAAGCAGTAGTCTCTAGTCCCTGATGCTTATACAAATTGGCTTGACTTAACCACCATGAGTCTGAACCTCATTTTTTGTGCTGTGATACTCTACAACACTTGATAACACTACTACTGAGGGTAGAGGGAGGAAGGAAGAAAGAAGCCTTTGTGACCAATAACAGAATAAGGTGAGGCTGAAATAGAATCATATCAGTTATAATCATCACAGTTTGGTATTTGAATTATACTCCAAAACCAAACCCATGTATTCTGAGAGGATCTAAAACTTAATTAACAGCAAGGCTAACATTGCCCTCTGCTCCAGATTTTAAAACTAGATTCAAATGCCCTTTTAAACACTTAGGAAGCCCAAGAAACAGACCTCCTTAACATAGTAAGATGGCAGCAGGAGTATGAATGCAGCCTGAAGGGAGGTCCATGTGACATGGAGGAGAAACTCAGGAATTCATGGGAGCTCCTTATTAGGCAGCATAACTCTCTCTGGGAGGTGGGGGACCTTATTTCAGACCGAATCACGCAGTCAGGGCTTAGAGAGGTATAGATGGGAGGGAAGATTTGCAACTGAGACCTGCTAGCACATGCTAATACCACAAAGTCCTTGGACTGGAGTTGTCTTTATCCTTAAAATTATTGAGGCTCCTCAAAGAGCATTTTTACGTGGGTTCTCAGTATTTACCATATTTGAAATAAAAACTATTTAAAATTTTTATTCATAGATTTTAATAAACCTATCACGTTACCACAAATAAGATCTTTTTATAAAAAGTATTTCAAAATGAAAAAATTTAGTGAGAAGTGTGGCATTGCTTTACTGTTTACATCTTTACAAATTTCTTCAATGTCTGCATTAATAAGAGATAGCTTTCTATTGTATTTTCTTACTTGCTTCTGCATTCAGTCTATTGCAACATGTTGTTTTGATGGAAGTGTAAGAAAATATAGCCTTATTAGAAAAATAATTGTGTATATTATTTTTGGATACCCCACTAAAACCTGGCAAGTGGTAGTTGCAATTTGGAAATTTGAAGTGATAGAAATTAATTTCTCATGCTTTATTATATGAAAATTCATCTGTCTGTCTTGCACTTGGAATGGATCCTTTATATCTACTTGATAGGTTCATGGAAGTCACGCATCGGCCACTTTGAAAATATTAGATCCCTGTGTTCAGAGGTAGATCTTCCAAATGTTAGCATATTATACCTTATCAATTATACCTTATCAATAGAAATCACATTTGTTAATATTAACATCAATGTCATAGGAAAAAGCTTTTAAGTATTTCAAAAATGTCAAGCTCATTTTTGAATGCCACTTGAATCTATCATAGTGATAGACTCAAGTTTTCAAAAAATTTTTATTTGAAAGCTTAAATTTTTATCATCAGCAACACTGTCAGTTGTTTTCTTTGAAGTGGTATTTTGCATAAATTTTATTTAAAAAAATAAACCTAGGTCTAAGTAACCAGTTTGTCAGTTACACTTTCAAATAAAAGAGTATATGGTTCTTAAAAATAAGAAGGTGCTAGTTCAACTCACAACTCAAAAAAAAAAAAAAAATCAGATGTCTCTTCCTCAGGATAACCATCATACTTCACTTGCAGCAGAAGTGTTTGTGTACTTCCCACTTTGTCACACAGAATATTACAAAGATGTTTATTCATGTGTCAATTAATCCTTTAGACTGCTTTATCAAGACATTACTTCAAACTAGCCCTTTTTTGTACTATGAGTACATAATATTGAGTTTGTGCTAAGATGTCAACAGTTTTACCCACCATTGGATTTATACCATTAGTGCAAATGTCTACACAAAGCAAAAAGCAAGTTAGGTCTTAGTATTACTATAAAGACTGTTTTGACCCCCTACAAGTTTCCTGGGAAACGCTTGAGAATCACTAGCTTATATAAAGCTTTGGGATGGATGAGATGTGTGTGCAATGGGAGGGGTGCCATAATATAGTGCCCAACGGATCTTCCTTTGATCCTTTTAATTTTTCAGTTAAATAATCGGCTTGCAATAATAACTTGATTCTTTCTTCAAATATTATCATCCCTTTTGTTGTTATAGTATCTAAGTGCATTAGCAAGCATACCCTAAACATGGTAAGTCAGTGTTGATAACAAGCTCTCTTCAAACTACTTACTATTGACAATTCATCACGTGTTTCACCATTAAGCTCTATACTACCTGTTAGTTTGAGATACCTATTTTTTAATGAATTTTTCAATTACAATTTTAATTAAAATTACTTTGAGAATAGATATTCAATTATATTAAATGCATTTTTGGCATTTAAAGAGCTGATCTAATGTCTGTTCACACCTAAGACCATAATATAGTAAATACAGTAAAGTCATAAGAAACATTTTAATATCTAACCAGATATGTATTCTTAGAACAAACCCTTCATAATGGACATACCATATTAATGCACCAGCATCCCTTTCTTTGAGAGGCTACCTCTCCCCCATTCCATGTTATTTTACATGTTTACTTTGCCCCTCAATTGTTGCCAATAGAGAAGGGCACAGAGACAAAGCCTAGAAAAAAATTAAGTGGGTTTAATGAGACAGAAGCGAGCATGCGACACTAAGGTCAGAGTTCTCTCCTGGGTTAGAAAACACGAGCAACAAGTTGCTTTCAGCCATCCTCCCTTCCCTACAAAGGAAAAAAGGAAGGTGTCATCAACTGTTAAAAGATAAATTTTGGGGCTTCCCTGGTGGCGCAGTGGTTGAGAATCTGCCTGCTAATGCAGGAAACACGGGTTCGAGCCCTGGTCTGGGAAGATCCCACATGCCGCGGAGCAACTAGGCCCGTGAGCCACAACTACTGAGCCTGCGCGTCTGGAGCCTGTGCTCCGCAACAAGAGAGTCCACAATAGTGAGAGGCCCGCGCACCGCGATGAAGAGTGGCCCCCACTTGCCACAACTGGAGAAAGCCATAGCACAAAAACGAAGACCCAACATAGCAATCAATCAGTCAATAAAGAAATCTTAAAAAAAAAAAAAAAAAAGTTGCTTATATTTAAAAAAAAAAAAAAAAGATAAATTTTGATTTGCCACAGTTAAGAGTTTTATTTAAGCATACACCAATTCCAATCAGACTGCACCAAACCAAAAGTGGTTAGGAACCCTTCAGTGATAGGAACGGGGGAAGAGGTTTTTATAGAGACTATGTAGAAGCAAAGCAAGGAGATTATTCGACTGCCTATCACTTAGGCAGTTGCCTTATTTGGGAAAGCCTAGTTGGCTGTTTGTCCTGGTTGTTCTTAAGTTTCATTTTCCTAGATTGGAGTGCACTGACTCTGGCTTATGTCAACCAACGAAAACCTAGGTTACCAAGGCATTAGAACCACCCCAGGCTAATGGCCTCCTTGTTCAATTACTTTAACACAAAGGGAAAGCAGAACTGATAAATAAAAGAACACATTGTTTGAGCCTATGGATACTTTTATGTCTAACGCCACATTGAAGCCTGGGCCTGCTGCTTCCATAAACCAATAAGAAATCTTGAAGGATCTCAGTGGAGTCGTTCACATACAATCACAAAAGTTGTAATATACCCTATTTGATTAGGGTTAAAATTTTTTCTTAAATTCTATTTGAAATTTTTCTATTTAGAGTTGTTTTATCAACATTTGTGAGTAAGAGTAATCTATTCTATGTAGGAGTGGGTAGGTGGGTGGGTATTGATGTGGTCAAGGTAGATTTCCTGGGTGGAGTTGGGTGGGGCGGGAACCAGATAAAACAAAAGGAGAACAGTAGAAATCACATAGGGATTATTTGTTGCTTAAATGTTTAAAAGAATTCCTCTGTGAAATCATATGGTTCAAATCTTTAAGGGTTTTTTTGGGTTTTTTTTTTTTTTTTTTAATATTCTCATCCTTATGATTATTGGTCTAGTCAAGCTTAACTTTTCTTGGTTTTAGTAATCTATATTTTCCTTGAAAAGGAGTTTTTCATCTACATAAATTCACCTATTTTTGCATATATTTTTGGCTATATTCTCTAATTGTAGGTATTTCACATTTCTCATTCCTAATTATGTGTTTGGGTATTCTTTTTCTTGATTAGATGAGCTAATGACTTAATGATAACAAATAAGATTTAACTGTTTTATTATAAAAATAGATTACGATACCCTTTTTTTCTTCTAATTTATTGTTTCCTGAGCTTTATTTATCCTTCTTTATTTCCTTTGAGCTGCATGGTTAGTTCTTTGATCTACATTTAACTTCCTCTCCGGAGAGTCATCTTGACAACTTAGAGCACCCCCCATACAACTTATTCCCACCCATATTCTACTAGTTCTTTTCTAACTTGTTTCTGACTAACCACAGGAAAAAATAGTGAGGAAAGCATTACCTATTCCAGCTGAAAGGACCAATTTTCTATATTTAAAGAACTTTTCTTAATGCTTTTCAGAAAACCATTCAGCCAGGAACCAACCTCAACAGAAACACAGATGGATCAAATAGGCCACCTTGGATTCAAACACTGCACGATCAGGAAAATAGCTCCAAGAAATATACAAATAATTTTGTCAAAGTAGAAGCCAATTTGGGGCTTGGGAGTAAAGAGGAAAAACTAAGACCCTTGCTAAAATATGTTACATCACCTCACTTCGGGTACTGGGTTTAATCCTATGCTGTTTATTGAATTAAACATCCATTAATCTGCCTTTAATGCCTGAATGCCTTTAATGCCAAAATGCCTGAATCTGTTAACGGAAAAAATTACACAAACACATCAGAGAGAAAACCAAGGACCTGTCCAAGGGCAAATTGTTTTCGTAAGAATTAAATATAAAGCAGTTTGACCATTTCTAAGAGGCATTGCAAAATAAAAAAAAAGCTTACGGTTTTAGCTACTATGAGAGATTATTTATAATAGCTCTGGTTATTCCAATGAAATCCTGTGCGAGACAGGTCTCTAATGTAGATGTACGGCTCCCTGCAAGTTCCAGGGGGAAAAAAAGGTGCTTCAAGGTGGTGTACTGTTGTCTGTACCCTGAAATAATTATCAAAATCAAAAGAATTTTCAGTCAGTTGAGTTGGGATTGCTGAACCTCAGGGTTTTGTAATATATTCAGGTTTCCAAAGAACCATTTCCAGGGTATTGTGTATTAATACAAGGATTGAAGTGTCCCCAGAAGGCCTCTGACAAGATAGATCATAACTTCTCCAAAACAGCCATTATATTCTAGTCCATTGGTGATTCTGAGACTGAATGCCTGGGTCCTAAGGATGGGTAGCCGGGAGAGAAGGACCATGACTGAACTGGATTTCTTTTGTCATGACACAGGTAGGAGTCGTTCATCTGTTTTTGCGTTCTGTTTTGAATAAAGGAGAGGAAATGATTCCGCTCTGGAAAAACTTCTACCCCCTCCTTAAGTCCTCTGTGATTACAGTTGAACAAAAAATTTGTCCTCCCTTTCACAAACCAAGACTGCTGTCTCCTGTTCTGGGGTATTGAACAGCTGCTGTCTGCTATGCCAGGGGAGAGAGCTGCCATTCAGGGATTAATTGAAGTAATTTCCCTAGAAACAGTAGAACTTGTGTGGCTAAGTCAGTCTGCAAAGACCAGATGAACCCTGTGAAATCATACCCACCCCGCATTTACTTACAGTAGAATGTTAAAAAGCTTCCAACCCAGGGTGAGTCTTGGTAATGTTTTCAAGGTACATTTCCATAGTATATGTGATTCCAAGTTACTATTCCCCGTTTTAGATATAAGAAATCAGAACTCCAGAAGTTAAATTAATGACTCAAAGTCACTGTTTTTTGTTACTTTCAAGGCCAGTGGTAGGCCTGCAGGTATCAAAGCGCATGCTCTTTCAATAGCATCTAAAGGGCAGAGCTACGTAGATGACGAGCAATAAAGAAAGAAACCAACCGGCACAGTCTTTCTTGATTTCGCTCAGAGAAGATAGGCCTTTATCTTGATCTCTTTTTTTCCCCCCAGCTCCAGCTTCTTCTATACAAAAGGACATCATTACAAAACACTTTTCTCTAGTTTAAGTATGAGTCTATTTGAAGACTAACAAAAGTTAACATTTACTGAGTGCTTAGTATGTTAGGCATTGTTGTAATCACTTGGTATTTATTGTCTATTTTAATTTCCCCAACAGCCCTATGTGATAGGGTAATAATATTACCCCCATTTGAAAGGTTAGGAAACCGAGGCAGAAAAGTTACCTTAAGAAGTTCACAAGGGGGGCTTCCCTGGTGGCGCAGTGGTTGAGAGTCTGCCTGCCAGTGCGGGGGACACGGGTTCGAGCCCTGGTCTGGGAAGATCCCACGTGCCGCGGAGCGGCTGGGCCCGTGAGCCACAATTGCTGAGCCTGCGCGTCTGGAGCCTGTGCTCCGCAGCGAGAGAGGCCGCGATGGTGAGAGGCCTGCGCACCGCGATGAAGAGTGGCCCCCACTTGCCGCAACTAGAGAAAGCCCTCGCACAGAAACGAAGACCCAACACAGTCATGGATAAATAAATAAACAAATAAATAAAAGAACGCGAATTTCTTAAAAAAAAAAGAAGTTCACAAGGATGGAAGGTGCTAAAGGTGAGATCTGAACTTCTATGAGATCTAGACTCAGATTCAACTGCGGTTCAATATTTTTTTAGCTTTGGGGTTTATGGGGTACATTTAGGAATAAAAGAAAGGAAGGGAGGGAGAGTTGAGAGAGGGTTAGAGAAGAAGGATAAAGTCAAGCGCAGACCAGAGGAGTAGCACTACCTAACCTATTAATTTATGAGGAATTATTGGAGAGTTCGGAAGATTAGATTCATAGATCCAATTTTTTCTTCCATTACTTCAACACTATTGGTTTATTTCTGTGTTCTCTCTCTAGCATTCAAATATTGAAACCAGGATTCAGAGTCTATCAAAAATATTATCAACTAACCATTTTCTAAAAGGTACAGGAGGTTTGTCAAAACTTCCTTTTAGGAAGAACAATTTTTTTTTTCTTTAAATATGGAGTTAACTTGTCTAAGTGATGACAAGAATTAATTACCACCATCTACAAAAAAACAACAAGAAGAACCCAGAAGTGAGGGAAAAGACAGAGTGTGTTTTGAAAAGCTGGCAGCTGAAAACATAAAGATACATTCTTCCTTGTTTCAGAGAAGGCTACATCCTTATTCAATGTAATTATTTGTACTTAGTTAGAAGCATGAAATGACCATCAATCTCACTTGGCCTGTTTCAGAAGTAAAGGGCAAGGCCAGAGCAAGGTTGACAGTACAATAGTGTTGTCCAGTGGCAGCCAAGACTAAGAGTCCAAGCAATTATGAAAATCAGCATGAATACTAAAAGTTAAATGGCAAGAGGTCCCAGTCCAAAGCAGTTAATATGATGGAAGAATCAGGGAGCTACTAGGTTACCTAGGTGTAACGTAGATCCCAGCTTGATCCTCTGACCAAAGGTCTCTGCATTCCCTGTGACTTCCCTACCCTTGTCCCTTCTAGCTTCAAGTTGCCATTCCTACAGAAGTCTACATCTTACTCCTCTCTCTAGATTTGTGGCTTCTTCTGCCCCTCCCCTCTGCTCTCCATCAGATGTAGACAACTATCTTAGTTCTCATACACAACAACATACACAGACGCTAAAAGCATTTCTGTGTAGCACACATTACTGAAGGCTTGGGCAAAGAGATGGATTTACTTCCTAACAATTAAAATAACAAACTCTACAAGTTCTCTAGCCACCTCACCATGTGGTCCAGGCATCCTCTCTCCCCTTATTCCCAGTTCCCTTCACCAAAACTCTCCCCATCCCTCCAAATTCCTTCTTAACTTCCATGGCCGGCAGATTAACAATTACATTGTTTCCAATTTAAATACCAACGGGACTCTGAAAGTCATTTTGGAATCTGTATCTTGTAAACAAAGCTCCCCACCTAGTGTTGGGGGGTCACCCTTATCACCATCACTATCATATTTATCTAGCTCTAAGGTCAAGTTGTCTCCTGGTTTTTCCTCTCATTTGCTGAATCCTCTTCTTTCTGACCTCCGAATGTCAGAAGGACACCAGGGTTCAGTATTCTGACTACAATGGGACAGAGTATAAAAAGAAACTGAAACATTACAAAGCCTCAGGGCTTTAAATGACAAATATAAAATTTGGGAGTCAATAGCTCATCTCCAGCTTTGATCTCTCCCTAACCACAAGCTCCTATATCCAGTGATGTCCCCTGCATCTCCCCTAGATGTCAACTGGACACCCAAAACAGTATTCTTTTTTTTTTTTTTTTTTTTTTTTTTAAATTATTTATTTATTTATTTATGGCTGTGCTGGGTCTTCGTTTCTGTGCGAGGGCTTTCTCTAGTTGTGGCAAGGGAGGGCCACTCTTCATCGCGGTGCGCGGGCCTCTCACTGTCGCGGCCTCTCTTGTTGCAGAACACAGGCTCCAGACGCGCAGGCTCAGTAATTGTGGCTCACGGGCCCAGCCGCTCCGCGGCATGTGGGATCTTCCCAGACCAGGGCTCGAACCCGTGTCCCCTGCATTGGCAGGCAGATTCTCAACCACTGCGCCACCAGGGAAGCCCCAGTATTCTTGATTATAGTCCCCCAACCTATTTTGTACCCCAGTGTTGTCCGTCCCAGTGGACTCTTCTCCTCCCAAATTGTATCCAACCCACCAAAAATCCAGTGGATTCTGCCATCAAAATTGTCAATCTGACCATTTATCCCTACCTCCACCACTAAATTAATCATTATAATCTGTCTTGGGTATTTTAATAGCCTCCTAACTGCTCTCACTCTTTCGTCCATACAGTTTAGTCTCTACACAGAAGCAGAGTGATTCTTTCAAAACAAAAATGAACACGTGCCACTTTTCCTCAAAACCCTAAAATGACATCCCTTTACACAAAGTGAAATCCAAAGTCCTTGCCACCTCTCATACCCTACTTTCTGTGTACTTTTCTGACTTTGAAGGAGACACTCTCCACGGGTTTTTTTTTTTTCTGCATGTCTTTGCATGTGAGGCACAAACTGCACTTTGTTCCAGACGATATTTAAGGTGTTCGTATAGCAAAGAGTACATTGTACTATATTTAAGGTGTTAAATACTTTAAGGTTTAAAAGTTAAAGAGCACCTCCCTGTGGGGCAAAGGGCGGGCATGCTTACTTCCCATTATAAAAGAGTTGGGTTCCATGAGCTCCGGGTTCTTCTCCTCTGACACAACCCATTGTATGTGTGTAAGTGTCATCTATTTTCATATTGCCCTACAGAAGTAGCACCAAAAAATGTTGCTGTTCTCGCTAATGCTAATTGTCCTTTGTCTCTGACCCAGGAGCACTGTATCTTCAACTAGCATCCACCTCACTGTGGCAGACTAACTTATTAGCTTGTAAGGAAAAAAATCTGACCCTTATTAATTTTAAGTCCATAACCTAACCACCCATCTCAAAGGCTCAAATTATTAAAGTCAGTAATAAAAGTGGGGATATTACTATAAACTCTCCAGAAATAAAAAGAGAAAATAGTAAATAGTTGTATGCCAACAAATTAGATAACCTAGATGAAACAGACAAATTCCTAGAAACTCACCAACTGCTAAAACTGACTCAGAAAGAGAGGAAATCTGAATACACCTATAGCAAGTAAAGGGATCGAGTCAAGTCAAAAACTTCCAACAACAAAAAATCTCAGACTCCTAGAAGGAAACTTTGGTGAAATCTACAAAGTTGGATTAGGCAACGGTTTCTTAAATATGACAAGTAAAGCAAAAGAATCAAGTGAAAAAATATAGCAGACATCAAAATTAAAACTTATACATAAAGGACATTGTCAAGAAAGAGATATTTACAAAAGATATTTGATGAAAGTCTAGGATTCACGGACAAAGGATTTGAATACAACACACAATAGCCAATAGGCACATGAACAATACTCAATCATTAGGCATCAGGGAGATTAAAAAAAATAGCAACAATGAGATACCATTCCATACCCACTAAGACAGCTGTAATTTTAAAAAATTACAAAATAAAAGTTGTTGGCAAGGATACATTAAAATTGTAACCTTAGTATAAGTGAAAATGTGTACTAGTACAGACACTTAAACAATTTTGCATTACTTCAAAAAATTAAACATAAAGTTATCATAACCCCCAGCAGTGCTATTCTTATGTATATACCCAAAAGATTCTAAAATACAATGAGGTATCACCTTCACACCAGTCAGAATAGCCATCATCAAAATCTACAAACAATAAATGCTGGAGAGAGTGTGGAGAAAAGGGACCCCTCCTAGGCAAATAGGCCTAGGCAAATCCATAGACAGGTGGTAATGTAAGTTGGTGCAGCCACTATGGAGAATAGTATAGAGAGTCCTTAAAAAACTAAAAATAGAGCTACCATATGATCCACCAATCCCACTCCTGGGCATATGTCTGGAGAAAACCATAATTCGAAAAGATACACGCTCCCCAATGTTCACTGCAGCACTATTTACAATAGCCAAGACATGGAAGCAACCTAAATGTCCATTGACAGAGGAATGGATAAAGAAGATGTGGTACATATATACAGTGGAATATTACTCAGCCATAAAAAAGAATGAAATAATACCATTTGCAGCAACATGGATGGACCTAGAGATTATCATACTAAATCAAGTCAGACAGAGAGAGACAAATATCATATACCACTTACATGTGGAATCTAAAAAGATGATACAAAGGAACTTATTTATATAACAGAAACAGACACAAGACAGAGAAAAAAATGTCTATGCTTATGCTTACCAAAGGAGAAAGATGGGTGGGGAGGACAAATTAGGAGTTTGGAATTAACATATATATACTACTATATATAAAACAGATCAACAAGGATGTACTGTATAGCATGGGGAACTCTACTCAATATTCTATAATAACCTGTATGGGAAAAGAATCTAAAAAAGAAATGATATATGTATAACTGAATCACTTTGCTGTATACCTGGAACTAATACAACATTGCATATCAACTATACCAGAATATAAAATAATTTTTTTAAAAAAAGATGGTCATACAAGCAAGTATACATGGATATTCATAGCAGCATTATTTATGATAGCTGAACACTGAAAATAGTCCATTATAGAAAAATAGACAATATGTAGTACATTTAGTGGAATGTTATACAGCCATAAAGAATAAAGTACTGACACATGTTGTTACAACATGGATGCATCCTGAGAATATTATGCTAACTGAAAGCAGATAAAATCCATCTACAGTATGGTTTCATTTATATGAAATGTCCAGTAGAAAAGGCAAATCCATAGAGAAAAACTAGTGGTTGACAGGAGACGAAGAGACCTGCTCTTTCTTTTGAGGGTGATAGAAATATCCTGGAGTTAAACAGTGATGTTTGTGCAATATTATGAAAATAATAAGAAAGCCAGTTTTATCAAGTATTTATTTATTAAATATTTTTTATTAAAAAATGACACTTTTATTAATTTTATCTATTTTTTAAAGGATAAGACATTATACTTTTTCCCTAGAACCTAGCACAGTGCCTAGTATATAGGATGTACTCAAATATAAATATACTGATAAATGAATCAAAGATAAAGTCCAAAGAAGTAGAACAATTTAGATTAAGTTCTACACATACTGAAGTTGTACCTGCCAAAAAAACAATCCTGGGAGACGAGATTAGACAGAAAGAACCCAGTGGTGTGCTAGTAAAGGTTTAACAGCCGGTCTTCTTTGGGGGAAGAGCCCTATTTGCAAATACTCCCAACTTGGCGGCCACCTGCCATCACTGAACATGGCGTTAGGTGATGTGCACAGCGTTGTCTTTTGTGAGCCACCTCCAACACAGCCCTGGAAAAACTCAAAGTCAGGGAGTGGAAAGAGAAGCATTGGTGAGCAGTGTTTGGTGAGCTAACCTCCTAGGACTGAGGCACTGTTTGCACAGGTGTGAATTATAATGAGAAAAACATCAGACTCCTACAGGCATGTGCTGTTCCTGATTAAGATGCTAGGACTTCCTCACAAAGAGCATGGGAAAAAAAGAACAGCCACTACACCTTCGGTCACTGCTGCCTTGATCCACATAGACACCTGCTGGCGGACACCTACAGATACATCAGACAGTTAATACAAATTAGAGCTCTGCTTTCAGAAGAGCAAACTCACTTGTAGAACATTGTGGAAGGAGCTCAGGTCTCAGGGTACAAGTGAAATTTCTCTGTTGTGTTTCAAGTTAATTTTATACTTGACTGTCCTGAGCCAGTGGACTCAAGCTGCCTATCCCACACCTGCTCATTTATGGCTCCAGGTGGTTAGGCTTCCAGATCACCATCGGAACTAGCTTGGAGAAAGCAGTTTAAATGCCTGTGTAACATCTTCTGAATGTATTAAAATTAATACATTCTCTCTAAGTCTCATAAGCGTCTCCAGAAACTACCAAACGTGAACAGGGAACTGTTGGCTCAGAGTAGAAGGGTAACGTGTATCCCAGAGTCATTGAGTGAATCAGTGGTTTGGGATGAATCAGTCTGGGCAGTACAATCACAGTTCTAAGCACAGTAAGTGATTTGTGATTAGGAAAAAAGTCCTTTTGGAGGCTAAGTCCCCATAACCTCCAAAACACACACACACACACACACACACACACACACAGAGTGAGAGACCCTTGCTCAAGCATATTTATCATGAATTCACGCCGCTGATGCATTTCAAGATAAACTTCCTAATACAGCCAAAAAACACTGCACGGGATAAAAGCTTCTTCTCTCCACGTATGTGTCACACCACTTCCTCCACCCACACACACAAGGGAAGGTGGGAAAAAAAAACGCTTTTTGTATATAATGCACATTTTTTTATAAGACCACAAACACTGCAGCAAAATTCTTCCTTAGTTATTAATGAACTAAACGAAGTTGACAACGGGATCAGAAGGGAAGGAGGACAATGATAAGTTAGAGACACGTTCATTAACGGCACATCTTTCTTAGGCTGTATCGCTGTTCTGCGTCAGCATCTTAAATAACTGGCCCAGCTCTGGAGGCAGTCTTTGGAGGCTGCTTTTTTAAAC
This sequence comes from Balaenoptera acutorostrata, assembly GCF_949987535.1. Lineage (NCBI taxonomy): Eukaryota > Metazoa > Chordata > Mammalia > Artiodactyla > Balaenopteridae > Balaenoptera > Balaenoptera acutorostrata. Next base: position 23,766 of record NW_026645894.1, read on the forward strand.
AGCAACAGTGTTGAAAACAATTAGAAGGAGCAGTTCTAGTCAGTGGAATGGTGTGAATGTAGACTTTGAAGCCACAAATTAATAGTGTTTCAACAAGGTGAGCAGAGCTGCAACTAAGTGCATGGAATTTCCTGACCCAACTGTGCAGAAAGACAAATCCTGCTTATTTAGAATTATTTAGAGCCATGTTGTAGCAAAATAAAGCAGGGGCTTAACTTAGGCCAGCATGTCCCAATTCATGCTCCCACAAAAAAGGCATTATTCCTCAAAAACCATTTGGGTTAAAAAAGTTTGGAAAACACTCCATGCTGTATTTTCTTTTTAGAAATGGAGGATATTCAATCTGAGAGATTGTATAGAATTACGAGTCTATTACATCATTTACCAAACTTATTTTTTTATATACACAGTCATATCTAAAGGTATACTAGCATTTCTCAGAGTACAGTTTGCAAAACCGTGGTGTAAGACACTTTGAGGCATTACACAATAGCAAGTTTTTGTAACCTATTGCAAGTGTACTTTAAATGTAGCTCCGCCATGCTTACGCCCAAGGGAATCCAGTAGAATACTCAACCAGTGAGTGATCCCAATTCTCCAGACAGGCCAATAGGAAATATAATGCCCCACAGGGACAAATTTTATTTACGCTCGTGTGTATTCCACGTGGGCAGTGACCACAGAAACGGCCCACCATATCATGTAGAGCCAGTGAAGGCGAACTCTACTGTGGAGGACCAGGTAGTATGTATTTCAGGCTTTGTGGACCACAGAGCCTTTGTTAAAACTACTCTGCCTTTGTAACACAGAAGCGGTCATAGATGATACGTAAACAAATGGACTTGGCTGTGTTTTGATAAACAGGCCGTAGACGTGACTTAGTCTGTAGGTCATACTTTGCCCATCTCTAAAGTAATATATAGTATTAGCTGCTGCCACGGACTGGAATCAAACTTGCTAAACTTAGACTGCCCATTCATTTCTTATCATGTACAGTATAATGTATATTTCTATATATGTATATACATATAGACACAGAAACAGCTTTTTGATTGATCGATAATAATCGTTTCCTAAGAACTGGGCCACCCAAAAGCATACCATTCTAGTTATTTAAACAAAAACTCATTAATTGCCACCTAAGGGGTGCTTAATGGTGTTATGACCATGTGTTAACAGGGAGATTTCTAAATTAGGACTCCTACCAAAAGTTATGCTTCTTGTAGAACACACATTTTTTTTCTTTTACCTTTGTGTATCAAAATGAACACATGAGGATAAAGAGATCACAGGCAGGAGAGGACATCAGGTAAGAGAGACGCTTTGAGACCAGTTAATGGCAAAAGCTATTCTTGGTGTTTAACCAACAAAGTAAGCAACCGCTATTTTATATGAGTAAAGCTTTGGCAAATGCTGTACTCAAAATACACAAATGCAAAAAATAAAGCAACTAGGGACTTCCCTGGTGGCGTAGCGGTTAAGAATCCATCTGCCAATGCAGGGCACAGGTTCAATCCCTGGTCCGGGAAGATTCCACATGCCATGGAGCAACTAAGCCCATGCGCCACAACTACTGAGCCCACATGTCACTACTACTAAAACCTGCGCGCCTAGAGCCCGTGCTCTGCAACGAGAAGCCACCTCAACGAGAAGCCTGCACACCGCAACGAAGAGTGGCCCCCGCTCGCAACTAGAGAAAGCCTAGTGCACAGCAACGAAGACCCAACACAGCCAATAAATAAATTTTTTAAAAAAAGAATTTCAAGAGAGTATGTATATACCCACTCATCTTTGCAAGTTGGTTTCTAATTTTAAGTCATATATTACAAATAACATATGACCGTGCACAGCAATGAAAGACCCAACGCAGCCAAAAATAAATAAATTTTAAAAAATAAATGAAATTTAAAAAATAAAGCAACTAATGTTTCTCAAAGTGTGGTCCACATGCATTTGAATGATCTAGGCATATCGGTTAAAAACACAGCAATTTGGGCCCCTCCCAGACCTATTAAACCTGCATCTCTGCAGCTGGAGCCAGGAAGCTGAAATTGTTTTGTGTTTTTTTTTAAATCAAGATCTCTAGATCATTCCAAGGAACACTATCACTTGAGAACCACCAAACTAACAGGGAGGCAGTAATAAAAATTCTACATCATCTTACAGAGCAGCATAGAGCAACAATGACCTCAGCTATAGAAGGGGAAACCCAAATCTCAGACAAAAAAGAAAAACGTACAGATGATATATAGGAAAGCAGCAACTATGCTTCTTACCACCTTAAGGTATCTGACGGCTTTTTTTTTTTTTGACAATTTCTTTTTTTTTTAAATTAAGTACACTCATTTTTTTTTAATTAATTAATTTATTTATTTGTTTTTGACTGTGTTGGGTCTTCGTTTCTGTGCGAGGGCTTTCTCTAGTTGCGGCAAGCTGGGGCCACTCTTCATCACGGTGCGCGAGCCTCTCACTATCGTGGCCTCTCTTGTCGTGGAGCACAGGCTCCAGATGCACAGGCTCAGTAGTTGTGGCTCATGGGCCTAGTTGCTCCGCGGCATGTGGGATCTTCCCAGGCCAGGGCTCGAACCCGTGCCCCCTGCATTAGCAGGCAGATTCTCAACCACTGCGCCGCCAGGGAAGCCCCTGAAGGCTTTTTCATAGGGAAAACCTGAAGTTGCTCAATGTCCACCACTATTCATGTGGGTGTGTTTATAGATGTGTACATGAAATGTTAATTATATGTATACTATGCTAATGTTGATGCCCTGTAAAATGCACAGAGTTTGGACTCTCAATTGCTTCGTCCTCATCTTCAAAGACAAAAACATTCCTACTGTTTGATGTAGATGCCCGAACTGAGGGCCCAAATGAGAATCAAGAACTCTCTCTACCTCCTAGAATGGGCTTGTTGCGCTAAGGGCCGGGGCAAATACCAGCAGTGTCACCTGGTGCAAGCTGGAACTCGAAGGAGAGCCCTGAGAAGGCGCACAGGTCTCCCTGTAGGGAGGGGTGCCCGGCCAGTAGAGTTGCGCCCACACAGGGCCACCCTCGAGGGATGCTCCGTGAGAGGAGCCCACCCCACTGCTGCTCTCCCTTTCCCTAAGACCAGTGGGAGAGTAGCCTTGCAAGCGGCAGACAGGCAGCCTGGGCCAGGCACCTGCCTTTCAGGGAGCTACTTGGGAATACCAGGTGCTGGCACTTGCTGTGAAGTTGAGTTAACTGTACCCCTTCCATTCAGGGAGGAATGCTTCTTGTCCCGTGGAAAGCCGAGTTGAGGTGTAGCCCCTCCCTGAGGTGAGCCTCTGTTCCCAGCTAACTCATGACCTAACATATGCAAAAAGGTGACCATTCCTATTCCAGGGCATTCATTGGTCACCCTCTCCACAGGGCAAAAGTCCAATAAACTTACAGAATGCTGTCTAAGCACTAAAGAATCCTATCTCAAGGTTAGATATGTGTTCAGAAGCATACACACCTGTGCTTACACGCCCACACTCCTTTCAGGATTTATCTGTACAAAACGTAACAACAGGGGCTTCCCTTGTGGCGCAGTGGTTGAGAGTCTGCCTGCCAATGCAGGGCACACGGGTTCGAGCCCTGGTCTGGGAAGATCCCACATGCCGCGGAGCAACTGGGCCCGTGAGCCACAACTACTGAGCCTGCGCATCTGGAGCCTGTGCTCCACAACAAGAGAGGCCGCGATAGTGAGAGGCCCGCGCATTGCGATGAAGAGTGGCCCCCGCTCGCCGCAACTAGAGAAAGCCCTCGCACAGAAACGAAGACCCAACACAGCCATAAATAAATAAATAAATAAATAAAATTAAGAAAATACTTTAAAAAAAAAGTAACAACATATCTTTCCCCAATTCCCACTTTTTTCTTGTGTTCTGAATAGGTTAGGTTGACGCAAGGGCTGGACTTGGTTGTCCAAGTTTAAGATGCGGCAACAGGAAAAAGCATGACCCCAAGGTCAGGAGACCGAATGAGTCTTCCGCCCTTCACTTCACTGCACCCAGCCTCAGGGCTGCAGGCTAATGACTCTGCTGGCTCCTATCACTCAGTTTTCTCATCTGGAAATGGGGGTGATGGGGTGTGTGATAAGCATTAATTAACGTTTGTGAAGCATTCTGAGATCCACTGATGAAAGGGACGAAGCATTATTTTTCTCAGCATGAGCAAACAACCACTCGGTACAAATCCAGCTAAATCGTGCTGAGTTAATTACCTGTAAGACTTAAAACTGTTGTCTCAAATCTGTTTTGCACTTTCCTGCCCCAGGCAGATTAGCACCTGTTGTGTCTTACTGTGAAATCACCAAGAGAAGTAAGCAGACAAATTGGGTCCAAGGATATGACTGTAGTTCAGGTAGACTACTGTTTGCCCGAGATAACTCTTTGAGTAGCAACAACAAGAACAACAAATTTTAATGTGTGATTAATTTGGGGTTATATAGGCAACCTGAAGCAACCAATAGCAAGCCTATTATTTCAAGTAATAAAATTGCAAGTAAAGATGTCAAACCATAAAAAATACATTCTTTTACTTATCCCAAAGGTTATTAAGTTGTTAACTTAAAAACATTTCTTAAAAGTCCCAGACCAGCTAGCCATTTGATACAACAAACACAACTTCCCAAGTAACGCTGACTTGTATTTCACTTCCTACAGAGATGAAAGCAACGCATTGCAGCCTCTGAGTAAGGCTGTTTAAATATCATTTGTGAGCCAGTGGACAGCAACACTGGAATTCAGACAGCGCAACAAGAAAACCCAAGCAAAAGAAAAAAAAGTCTGGGGCAGGCTACCAGTTACCCTTCAGAGAGCTGCGATAAAACAAGTCATAGTTACCCCTCCAATTAAAAGTGATTCAAAGCACAATTCGAGACTAAAACATTTAACCAAAAACACTTACCAGCTCAAGAAGAACTTCAGTTTTGTCTTACAGAAGGTGGGCAGATATCTCTTCACGTCCTTTGGGGGGTCAGAGAACGCTGCTTTTGATGTAAGACGATGGGAGAGAACGCCCGCCAGAGAAAGACTCAGGCACCTTAGTAGAGGGCAAGGCAGTGGTTTTTAAAGTGCGTGGACCCGGATGCGAAATCAACATCACGTGAAACTTGTTAGAAGTGCAAATTACCAGGGCGGCTCCAACCTACTAAATAGGAAACTCCTGGGAGTGAGGCCTGGCAATTTGCGCATTAACAAGCCCTCCAGGTGATTTTCATCTGAAGTCTAAAAAATTCTGATTTTAGCCTGCTGAAGTTTGAGAATCAGTGGTTAATAATTGCAAATTGGTATCACCCTGAATGTGACTAAGACCTATAATTCAACTGATATAAATTATGGGAAAGTTAATAAAGTGAGAAATGTAAGTCAAGCAAGCCGATACCCATGAGACTTGGCTTTCTTGAGTATGAATGTTTAGTGCACAGGATCTGTAGCAAATAAAGGGGGGATACTTTTTTGCTAATGGAATCATTCTCCCATCAGCATACCAAAAAACAATAAAAAGCTGTATAAGCAGTTAAGGCAGAGCCCTCTAGCTGTCCATCAAAATACACTCTCCCCTTCTCTGGGGGCACAACTACATTTCCCAGCCTCCCTTGCAGTTAGGTGTGGCGTGTGGCTGAACTCTCTCCCTGGGCATATTAGCAGAAGTGATGTGTGCTCCTTCCAGACCAGACCCATAAACAACATCGAAGAGTGCTCTTCCATGCTCTTTCCCCATTCAGACAGACTGCAGTGGCAACACTCAGGACCACCTGGAAGCCACACGTTAAAGATGTCAAAGCAGCCAGCAGCCTTGATTTCTGAATCAAAGCATGGAGGAGAGCTTCCCTACATCTGAATTCCCAGCCTGAACCTAAGATGAGAAAGAGATCGACTTTTTGTTCTTTAAGTGACTGAGCTTTAGAGATTTTTTTTTTTTTTTTTTGGCCATGCCACGTGGCATTTGAAAGCTTAGTTCCCCAACCAGGGATCGAACCCGCGTCCCCTGCAGTGGAAACACAGAGTCTGAACCACTGGACTGCCAGGGGAGTCCCCTAGAGATCTATTTTTTTTTTTTTTTAAACCTCAGTTTACCTGTCCTAAATAATATATTGGTTCTCAGGTCCATGATCTATCTTCCCACAACTAATACTGAACAGGAACATGTTCTTACATTTTAAAAGTATATTCTGAAAGTTTGATACTTCTACAAATCTTTCCCTAGAGAACACGCACACATCAGTAGAGAGGATGTAAATATTGCAGGCCTTACTTTAAGCTTAGGTATATTCACACTTACATTAACAAAACAAGACATTCAGGCTAACACATGACTTTTCTTTAACAATCGTGATGTAAAAACATCTCTGAAAAGAACAATGTGTTATATCAGTAGCTTTATATTTACTTTTTCAAAAAAGAGAGAACCAGCTATAAGTATCTTGCACAACTGATGTAATATTTACTCATCTAATTTCAATGCACCTCCAATTTAAAACACCAAACTTGGACTTCCCTGGTGGCGCAGTGGTTAAGAACCCACCTGCCGATGCAGGGGACACAGGTTCGAGCCCTGGTCCGGGAAGATCCCACTTGCTATGGAGCAGCTAAGCCCGTGCGCCACAACTACTGAGCCTGCACTCTGGAGCCCATGAGCCACAACTACTGAGCCCACGTGCCGCAACTACTGAGGCCCGTGCGCCTAGAGCCTGTGCTCGCAACAAGAGAAGCCACTGCAATGAGAAGCCCACGCACCGCAATGAAGAGTAGCCCCCGCTCGCCGCAACTAGAGAAAGCTCGCGCGCAGCAACGAAGACCCAGCGCAGCCATAACTAAATAAATAAATGTATTTTAAAAATAAATTTAAAAAAATTAAACACCAAATTTAAGTTTGTTCAACATAACTGTTTTTACATGTAGCTCTAACTCCTGAAAAAAGGCCCTAACATATTCCTGTCGACTGGGTACATTCATGGTGTATCTTTATTTGAGGTTGTTTGGTCTTGTTCTCACACAGGTCTGGGAGTGACTTGCCGGGTGACTTCAGTGAAGTCAATATACCTATAACACCATGTATTCAACTACCAAAAGGGAGATATATTACAGCCACTTCTGTCTGTAATGTAAACGTTAGTAAAATAACTGGTGACATAAATTTTGGGTTCCTTGGAAAAGTAGAGAGCTAGGCAAAGTGGATTCTGCACCTCCCAAAGACAAGGCAGGTAACCACTGACCAGGTTTCCCTAACCAGAACAGCACCCACTTCACAAAGTTAACTGCTCTGCAGTAACTAACATCACACCCTTACATATGTAGGGGGAGTTCTGGTGTCATCAAGGTTCAGAGGTCAGGCAAGCTTGGGCTTGAGTCTTGGACCCACCACTTAGTAGCTCTGTGGCCCTCTCCTAGAAGTTTCTTACCTTCTCAGGAGCCTCGATTTTCTTACCTATAAAAATACACTCCCTCTTAAATCCCTCAGGGCCTCCACACCATCTTCAAGAAGTGAAATGTTCTTCTAGCGGTAAGCAAGGCTCTTGATGATCTGACCCCAGTTCACCTTTCTAACCCATCACCTCCTTTGTCCCCTTTAGGCACCAGGCAAAGCTCCTCTTTCTTCCTGAATGTGTAGTGCTCCACTGAGCTACTCCTCTGCCTCTGGCAGCCCTCCCCATCCTCCTGAATACTTCCTGTATTTAAGGAAAGGAATGAAAACACCACCTGCTCAGCAAGGCTCTTCCAAACGCCCCTGGGCACTCGGTTCCTTTGCTTCTGTGATCTCATCGCATGAGGCACACCTTCTCTTTAAGATTTATTACCCTCAATGACAATGATTTATAATTACTTTGTTTGTTTATTAGTTTTTTTGCCACAAGCGTGTGAACTCCTGGAAGGCATTGTCCTTACTCCACCTTAAGGCCTTTGGACCAGCTGTTCCTTTGACCTGGAACATTCTTCTCTGAGAGATCCTCATGGCTCACTCCCTGCTTCCTCACATCTTTGCTCAAATGTCAGTTTGTTGCTGAGGTCTCATCTGAAATCCCTGTTTACATGTACAACCTGGCTTTCCTCCTTCCTTGAGCCCCTTGGCCAGGCCCCTTGACCTTTGTTTTTCCATTTCCATTAACACCTCTTAAAACACAATATAATTTACTTATTATTTTGTTTATTGATGATGGTTTATCTCCCTACCTAAAATATAAATTTTATGAGTGTAGGAGTCTTTAACTGTAACTTACTGATAAAGTATAAGCACCTAGAACTGTACCTGGCACGTAATGGGGTGTTCAGGAACTATTTGACCAGGTGAATGAGTGAATTTTTTGTATCTTAAAGGACCTAGATGTTCAATAACTATTGATGGATTGAATGAATGCATAAATGCCTGTCCCAAAGTTGTCTTCATGCACAAGAAAGGGAACCAAATGAAATTAATCAGGAGAATATTTTTATTTCCTTTCTCTTTTCCTTGAGAGAGGCATGGGCTAGGAGCATGCACTCTTAGAGCAAGACCTGGGTTCAAATCCCAGCACAGATGCTTTGGTACCCTTTAGCCCCTCCTGATCCTGAGTCACATCAATGGAAAATGGGTTTGGTAATATTATCTACCTCTTGGGGCTGCTGTTCAGATATTACACTGTAGAAGTCCTTAGCCACAGGCTGCAGCACATTGCAAGTGCTCTGTAGGCAGTAACTGCTATTACGACTGCATGCTCGGTAACGAGGAACTCTTCTTATGACACACTTGACTCCCAAAGACCTACCTTTGAGAACAAGAAGCCCGAGACGGGGTTGGCCACAGCCTCACTCTCTGCTCCTCGAAGCGTGGACTCGCATCTCTAGGGTAGCAGAGAAGGAGGATGGTCACACACACAGTTCTTCCACATCTGCTTCCCTGACCGCCCTTTTCTCTTCCGTCTACCATACCACCTCCCAAACAACGGCAAAAACAACACCCCAAAACTATGTGCTTCCAACTAATGCACCAAATCAAACTGAAACCCTCTAATTTTATTCAGGCAGTGATATTTATTCATTTATTTTTTATTTCACTCCTTCACTTAGTCATCCACTCAACAGTATTTACAGATGCTGGCCCTTACCGCTAAGCACAGGGTGTTAATATCAGCGGATCAATGGGACGAGGCACCTGCTATCAGAGCTTCTGATCTAATGGGGGTAGCAGGCATTAAGCAAGCATACAAATATAGAATCACAGGCTATGATAGATGCTCTGAGGGTTATAAGCAAGGTGTGCTAAGAGATAATAACAGATGGTGAGGACAGAGCTAATTAAAATAGGGTGGAGAAGGGGAGATTACCTTTAATCCTGAGTAATGTAGCATATAATATACTGCTAGATTTGCAGTTGACTATTTCATACCAGTCTCTCTGCTTCTCAGCCAGACTGCAAGCTCTTCAATGGCAGGGAAGGGTCTTAAACTAGATCTACAAGTTCTACACTACCTGACCAGGGTTGCACATACCTTAGGGGCATTAAATAGTGTTTACCGAGTTGGCTTTTACTGAGCTTTAGTATGTTCAGGAGAGAATGGAAAAACGAGATGCCTAAAATCTGTAATGTTATAAATGCTATGAAATTTTAAATATAGTAGCTCATCTGATTAATTTCTTTAAAACCTCTTAACTTTTAGCTCAATTGTTATAATTTTGCTTCTCATACTGAAAATAGAGCCATCATTTCTTTTATGTCTATGACTGTGGTTAGTTATTAAGAGTGTTAAACAGATTGAACAGGGAGGAATATGCTCCAAAAGAAATATAAACTCCTAAGCTTTGAGGAAACTGACCTTAAATGAAGTTGACATAATAAAATACTTTCCTATGACTATTGTTATTTTATGTAACAGATAGACTTGCGTTTATAGTTGATGTTTTATGAAATGAGACAGGGATCTTGGCAAGGTTTGACAATGGTTTTAAGATCAGCTTACACAAAAAGAGAAGAAAAGAACAAAGCCCAAGAAATAGGACAATATGACCACTGGCATCTTTCGTCTTTTTTTTCTCTACTGAAAATAAAGACAAAGACAATTGGGATCCACTGGAAAGAAAAACTGCCTCATACTGTTCATTCATGAGTTTTTAACTGGAATTAAACATCTAATGCTTCAGATGGCTAAGTATTCAAAATTAGTACATTTCAGCTCCACTGAAACAGTTTATTTTGAAATGTTCAAAATACTATCCAGCGGTGCTTAACAATTGAGCAAAGGAATCTTTCAAAACTCTGAAAGGTATGTTAGAATTTCTCATGGAGAAATTCATAATTCAATAATACTTCCTTACCATTTTCTTCTTTTTCTCCTATTGATCTATCAGTGAAAATTCCTTAAAATTAGATGTGCATGTTCTTATCTTGCACATAACTCCCATCCTACTTTTAGAATCCCTAATATTTGTCAGCTGAGAAAGCAGCGTCTTGGTCTCAAGAAGTAGAGTGTATTTCCTTGCCTCTTGATTTTGGATCTGGTTGTGTGATTTGTTTTGGCCAAACAGCCTATGGGCAGAAGTAACAGCATGCCAGTGCTGGCCTAGGCTTTCACTACATCATATATTTCTGCTTGCAATCTCATGCCCTGCAAGTGCAATGAAAAAGGTCCCTCACAGAGTAGCTGATGTCCCTTCATGATGTGCCCCAAAATGAATATTCAGGCAGCAAAAGTAAGCACAACCCATATCAACAACTCATGTCCAGCTGGACCCTCAGTTTGAAGCAGAGTTGCCTAGCTGACTGAGCTCAGCCTCTATCAGCAGACCCCCAGTTTGACAGCAGACACATGAGTGGAAATAATTATTATATTAAGTCACTGAGTTTGGGGCTAGTTTGTTAGGCAGCACTACCTAACTGATACACTGTCACAGCCCTATTCTCTGAGGTTCTGGGGGAAGGAAACTGGAAAGAAAAATATGCAGGCTACATAAAAGAAATATCAAAAATTATTATTTTGAGAATATTTGTCTTACAGCAACCCCCTCAACCAATTTTAGACTTCTTGGGTCCAAAAAGTCTTGTTATTCATCTTTGACACATCAACAGTAGCCACTTAAAATTCTGTTGACTTGGTTTTATTAAAAATTCTTTGGTGCAAGTATCAGTACAACTATTTTCTTAAACAGAGACTCATGGTCTACCATTTTTCTCTTCCCTGCAAATCCTTTTTGGACCCAAAATTTTAGAGAGGGTCCCTTTTTTTTTTTTTTAACATCTTTACTGGAGTATAATTGCTTTACAATGGTGTGTTAGTTTCTGCTTTATAACAAAGTCAATCAGCTATACATATACATACATCCCCATATCTCCTCCCTCTTGCATCTCCCTGCCACCCTCCCTATCCCACCCCTATAGGTGGTCACAAAACACTGAGCTGATCTCCCTGTGCTATGCGGCTGCTTCCCACTAGCTACCTATTTTACATTTGCTAATATATGTTTCTACTAAATGAAAAATTTGGTTATGTGACTAAGCACTGTGACTGTTTTGTCAAACATTCATTTATGGTATTACCTACCACTTTTCTACTGGACACTTCATAAATGATTTCATTATGTATATAGAACAATATTGTGAGGTAGGTTGTTGTCACTTTCAAATTAGTGAGTTAAATAACATGCTCAAGGCAACATAGGTAGGTAGAGTTAGGAGTCATACCAGGACAATTGAGCACTTGTACTGTGGCATCTTAATGTTAATTCTGAAACCAACAGACACCTTCTCATGTCCTTTGGAGAGAGGTAAGTTTCTTTGAGATGTATGTTGTCTTCCAAATGGTCAGAATCACTTTCTGTGTGCAGAGTGAATAACTCTGCAATTACATACTTTATTTGTAGCCCATTTATTTAATGTCTATCTTCATATCAAAGAGTAAGCTTCATAGAACAGGGCTGTGTCTATTACATGCACTGTGGTTTTGTTCAGTACACTACTGACACACATAAAAATTCAGTGAGTATTTGTTGAATAAAAATGAAATGGATAGCTTCTCAAAGAATTCACCTAAATCTCTCCTTCTCTGCCTCTACTCATTCCCTAGCACCCCATGGATACAAGGACACTGCCCTAGAAACTCATTCCAGTGTACCCCAACCTAATTTAAGATCTGTTTTCTCTATTGATTATATCTTACCTCAATCTGCACATTGCTTTTCTCTATCCAATTAATTCATTCTGATTTGATCATTTTCAACCTCTCAGCCTACACCAAGAAAATGCATTTCCCTGAACTCTTACAACCTGCCCTCAAACTTATCAACCTTCATGACAACCTATATACAATTGACGAGAACTGAAAGAAGAAACCACTATCGAGTTACAATTAGCAAAGCTTCTTATGCCATGGAAGCGAGTAGAAGAAAAAGGAGAGTGAGAAATCTGAATAGGGGAGCCACATATTTTATTCTTAAGCCAGCTGCCTCTTTGGCTTTAGAATAAAAGGTGAAATATAGAACATTAGGACAGTAGAGGACATTCAAGTTTGTTAGAAATAGAGAACAAAGGCAGAAATCCTTGAATGGAAAGAAGTCTTGGTTCAGTACCTAATAGCAGTTGCCTGAGGGGTAAAGAGCAAAAGAAGGATTTGGATGTTGAGAAGAAGAATCACATGGGGTACAAGAGCTCAGTGGAAGAGAATTCCTGGACAGGCATTGACTGATCTCTGTAGCAACTGCCCACTGGAACAATTGGGGGAAAATGTGGACAGGAATCCAGCTTTTTATTACTTTGTAAGTTTTAACCACGCATTGATACTGCTGTTCATCTCTCCCTCTGTGGGGACTCAACCACTCTGGAGCTATGCCTTGTCTTTTCTCCTTCTGTGCTGCAGTTTCTATCTCTGCCTCATTCTATAGAGATGGGTGTGTGTGTCTCTCTGGGTAAACTACATGTATGTAGTGGTCACAACAAAGAATGGTCAGGAGGACCATTACAGATTATAGGTGAAGGCTGAAGGGTGGCATGGGGTGGGGAACCACAAGACTTCTCTAGGGTAGAAAATAAGGTAGATTCTTTCGTGAAAGAGGCAAGGAGAGAAGAAATATTGAAAATTAGTAATTACAAAGAGCACTGCATCAGAGGTTATCTAGCCCAACATCCTCATTTTATTGATTATGGAAGGATAAAAGGGGAGTGAATTCTAAATGTAAAACATCACTTTGAAATGTTATTTTTAAAATACTAGCTTGAGACCCTTAGAGTAAATCAATGAATTAAACACATCTTACATTACTCACACGGTAGCAGTAGACAATTTTAATTATATTGGGTCAGATTTGATGTGGTTTTCTAATAAAGCAGATTCTTGCTTAGAGTGGCTGTGCATTAAATCCATTAAATACGTGAAAACACTGTGCATTTGGGCAAAATTAATTTGAAATTTGTCATGTTGCTTTCCTCTGTTTTGACTTTGGCTATTCATTTACATTTAGAAATAGAGCTTCAAGGATGGGCGAGTTCTTCCAGTGTTCGGATAATTTAATCTGCAACTATGTTTTAAAAGTAAGATCATCTCATTCATGTCATTAAGAGACTGCTGATTTAAATTTAAACACCTTGGGCTCAAGTCACCAATCAATCTTATAAAAAAGACATAGGGGAGCTGGATTCTTCTCTCTTTGGAAATAACGACTATTGTAACCTGATACAATCATTTGTTAGACCCTGTTTTCTAAAGTGCCTAAGTATATTGTTTTTACTGTGAGCTACTTCAAATCTTCTCTGGGAGTAAGAAGAAAATAAGTCCATAAATAGAGGCAAAGTGAGTCATGTATTAGTCAATAGAGAAATTGTCAAAGGATTGTGCTTATCTATGTGGCCAGAACAGTTCTGCTGGTTAAGATTTAGGATGAAATACAAAAGTACCACCCACTTCACGAACTGAAAAAAGAATACAGAAAAGCTGTAACACCTGGTGGCTTCCTAATTTGAAAGAGAAAAAGAGCCAATTATGCCTTGCTGATTGTGACTCACAAAATCTAAAGATTGGAGTGGACTTTCTGGGTCATCTAAATCTATTTTTCCATCTGATGCTGGAATGCCCTAGATTCTGTACTCAATCTGTAGTTGAACATGTCCAGTGAGAGACCCTGGGCCCACCTAAGGCAATGCATACCTTCATGGTCTGGCTCTGATTTTTACAAGGTCCTTCTGGAAAATAGGCCCAAATCTTTTTCCCCTTCATCAGCATGCATTCATAGGGCAAGTCAAATTTCTCTTTTACAACCTAAAATCCAATGATGTATATCTGCTATCAGACACCTCCTGCCTTAGGATGAGTTCTGGCGTAAAAGACAGGGAAATTTACCTCCAATGAGCTATCAGCTATTAAGTACCATTATTTTATGGATATGTGCTTCTCAACCTCTTTGCCTCTTTCTGTTTTTCTCTTACTTTTCCTTTGTAACAAAACTACACAAAGCGTATTGAGGCAGAAAGCTTCTATAAGTTATCTCTAGCTATTTTTTCAGCCCCTAGTTAAGGGATTAAGGGCTTGCTTCTCTTTAGACCTTGACCTTGGAGTAAAAGTCAGGCCATTCAGACTGTAGCTTGTACAGCTGCTCTGTCAATATGGTAGTCACCAGAAACATGTGGCAATTGAACACTTACAATATAGTCAGTGTGACTGAAGAACTGAATTTTTATTTAATGTTTAAATTAAAAAATTAAAGCAGTGTAAACTGTTTCCATTAAACACTACTGTTTTAGCAGATTACATTTTGCTTTAATCACTGCATTTTGTAGGATATAATTATTGTATGGTAGTGCGTGTTTCTGGCTCATGCGCCATTTCGAGCATACATGGAAATGCATGACCAATCTCCTAGGTGTCAACAGTTTGGTTCAGTTTGAATACTTTTTTTTTTCCTATGGACTGATGTAACATTGTAATATGTTTATTTGAATATTTTATATAGACAGCATAAATTACAGTTATATCTATGGAAGTCCACTTGATAATTAAATTACTCTTTTTTAAAAAAACATAATAGAATTAAATCACATTTCTAGTACAAAAAAATAAGTATGGAAAATTTTTCAAATTTAAAATGAAGACATACTACTCATACAAAATCAAGCGGAAATTAGGAGTTAGTATTATGACCGTAACAGTAGGAAGGAAAAAGAGACTGGAAGAATATGTCAGAGTTTTCACAAAGAATGACAATTACAATTTGCTGCAGCAGAGCAAAATGAAAAATCTGCTTCTTTGCTGTCTTAAAAAAATTATACAAAATTAAGCAGGCAAAGTTGAGAGCCATTTTCAGCAAACACGTTGTTAATTTGATAAAAAAATTTGAAACTGTCAAAAAGTATTCAGCGAGATTAGTTTACTGACATCAGATTTAATGTCCAATAAAGGTTTAAATGATTTTTCAGTGGCATCTGAGTTTATACGTGAGTGAGTGAGTTTGTATAAGTGAGTGAGTGTAAGTGAGTTTGTAAGTCTGACCAGCTATATATCCATTTGGATCCTTATACAAAATAGAACACCATTTTTAGATGAAGACATAGTAAAATAATTATTATTTGTTATTAAAATTTTATCAGAAAATTATGAGGAAAAAAATCTGTGGTTATCACATACAAACTATTATATATAGAATGGATAAACAACAAGGTACTACTGTATAGTACCGGGAACTACAGTCAATGTCCTGTGATAAACCATAATGGAAAAAAATATGAAAAAGAATGTATATATATGTATAACAATCACTTTGCTGTATAGCAGAAATTAACACAACACTGTAAATCAACTATACTTCAATAAATAAATAAATAAATAAATAAAACTATGAGGAACAAGGTTTAAAAGATGTTTTACAAAAAGTGAAAGATCTTCAGTTAAGCCACCAAATGATTGCACATAGAATCCAAGATCTTACAAACAATATTAAAGATTAACTGATTCAAAATTTTTTAAATTGCAAGTTTTTATTACTTATTGAGTTATATAATATGTCACTGCCTGATTAATATTTTGGTTGTATTTTATCTCCAAGGACTTCCAAAAATACAAAAAAAATTGTTATTTCCCAGCCTAAAAAATCCAATTCATGGCATAGGTATTTTTTAATCTTTTAAAATTATCAAGGAATTTTAGCTGGATATGAAAAAAATTAGTTCCTATTATGACAGACATTGTTCTAGCTATATTATAGGTCAAAAAAATCTGGATTTATGGGAATTTTAAAACAAGAGATTGGTGTTTCCTTTACTGTTTTATACTAACGTATGATACATATTGAAAGTATCTGTCATCAGTTTTCCGAGGCAGACTTCATGAAAAATGTCATCTATAGAGTTCTTAAAATCATTCTGTACATAGCAAATGAAAAATCATCCATTTGTGAAACTGTTAAAAGAAATAGAAAACAATTTAATGATCTTTATTCTTTGCAAATGCTCATGGATTGAGTTGTGGAAGAGTTTTACAGAGATTTGCTATAATGTTAATTCTAATTCAAGATTTTCTTGAAACAAAAGAAATGCTTGCCAAATAGTCAATAATCAAAGACAAAAAAATGGCAATATGCTTCATGTTACAAAAAATAAGTGTGATTTATGTTTCCTCACTGATATTACACTGCATATAAATGAGCTAAATTTGATGCTCCAAAGAAAGTAAAACTAATTCGTGACCTAGTAGTACAGTATGGGAATTTGTGGTGAAATAGAAGCTTTTCATAGTAAAATTCAATAATACTTACTTTGCAGTTATTTCCAATCTGAATCGATTTAGCAAAGATTTTAATCATAACCAACAGTGTTAGGTAAATTGCTGCCAAAACTAAAAGAAAAATTGAATAGTTGAATAATGCTTTGTTAATTGTGATAAATTTAAAGATGCTTTTCATTTTATGCAATACTGTAGAATTTGATGGCGATAATACTGAGCTGACACAGGAGTTAGTGAATTTAATTAACTTGGACATAGTTTTGAAACTATGTCAAATCAATTCTTCTTTAAAAAAAACAATTTTGTCAAATAGATGCAAATATTAAAGGAAAATGACTTTTGTGCACCTGCTTTAATTACTGAAAAAAATTTAGGTATGTTTAGATACTTGGGTGTGTGAATCTACTTTTTCAACTGCAAATTTTATGAAATCTAAATCTAGATCAAGTATTGCTGATGAAAATTTAACATCCAAATTTGATGTGCTGTAAGTGTAAATTACATGCCAGATTTTGAAGACTTTTTATGAAAAGAAAATGAAAAATATCTCATAAATGTTTCATATTGATTATGAATTGAAATGATAATTTTTTATCTATGGGGTTAAACAAAATATATATCTAAACTAATTTTATTAAATAGTCATGTATCTATACTGCTATAGATAAATGATGCTTTTATTTATTTTCAATAAAGAAAGAAATGAAGGACAATTGATAAATTTCTCACATGGAATTCCAAATGGTTTATGTAAATACTCCCCACTCAAGGAAACAGAACATAACTCCCCACCCCTTAAGCCTTCCTTCCAAAGAGTACAGTATAGAAAGGGCTGGGGGAGTAACTTTACAGTGGAGAAACCTGACAGGTGATCAACGTTAAGATCATCTGTGGTAAGTCATGTAGGTAGCATATACCTTTGATAGGATGTGATGAGAATGGCAATATACTTCAGTGGTCTTCTCCCCAACACCAACAACCCCTATGATACGTGTGCTTTGCAACACTACCATCAAGCAATTAACTCGATTCTAATACTATCTACCTGGAGATAGCATCAGATCTGACAGATTAAGGGCACAGTTTTATAAGATTGAGCCCTCCCCCACCCCACTTCAGACACCAATCACAAGTCCCCACTGTTACCTGTGCTTCTGACCAACCGGCTATAGATCTGAGATTCCAACTACCCTCTTCTTGGGTTCGATTAATTTGCTAGAGGGGCTCACAAAACTCAAGAGAAACATTTTACTTACTAGATTACCAATTTATTACAAAATATATTAAAGGACAGGACTGAACAGCCAGATTCTTCAGTCCTCGTGGAGTTTGGGGCAAGTGGATGAGCTCTGCTGCACCAACCTCGAAGCTCTTTGAACAACTTCCTTTGGGTTTTTATGGAGGCTCATTGTAAGGCATGATTGAGTAAATCATTGGACATTGGAGATCAACATCCAGCCCCCTCCCCTCCTTAGAGGTCGGGGGTGGGACTGAAATTCCAATCCTCCAATCACATGGTTGGTTCCCCTGGCAACAAGCCCCCACCCTTAGATGCTTTCCCAAAGTCACCTCATTAACATAAACGGAGGTGTGGTAGAAAGGGGTTTGTTACCACGAGACACCTCTATTGCTCTTATCACTTAGGAAATTCCAAGGGTTTTAGGAGCTCTGCCAGAAATGGGACGAAGATCAAATATATATATATATCTTATTACAGACAATAATATCACAATCCCTGTATAATCAGGAGAAAAACATCACACAAACTCCAATTCAGGAACTTTCTACAAGATGTCTGACCAGTATCCTTAAAATTGTCAAAATCATCAAAGCAAAGAAAGTCTGAGAAACTGTCATAAAGGAAGCTAAGGAGACATGATGAATATCCTGGATAAGCTTCTGGAACAGAAAAAGGACACTAGGTAAAAACAAAGGAAATCTGAATAAAGCACGGATATTCCTTAATAATAATGTATCAATATGGATTTATTAGTTGTCACAAATATACCACACTCATGTAAGGTGTTAGTGTTGGGGAAATTGGGTACAGGGTATACAGGAATCTCTACCTATATTCACAACTTTTCTGTAACTCTAAAACTATTCTAAAATGGAATATTATTACAAAAATTTAATTTCACCCATTTCATTTTTTTAACACGGCTACTAAAAATGTTTAAATTTCACACGTGTCTAAAATTATCTTATTATAAAGCACTGCTCGAGAGAGTGGAGCTGCTATGGCAGAAACAGCAGTGAACCTGTTGTCTGGAGACCTCTGGTTTGAAGCCTTTCCCTCTTACCACACATATCACACTTAGCTCAAGGTCCACGTATGTATGATGAGAATGAACAGGTTGCTGCAAGGATTGCATAAGATGCTTTATTTGAAAGAAACTAGCACAGTTCCTGGCCTATAATGAACAAGCATTGATTGACTGCTAACATATGCTGGATTCTTGCTCTTGCAAAAGGAGGAATATAATTGCAAGGCAGTACGAAGCCCTGGGGATTGCAGAGAAAGGAATGACTACACAGTCAGGAAGGTTTCCCAGAAAAAACAGCATCTGACCTGGATCTTCAAAGACTGAAGAGCGGCTCCCACACAGACCCAGAACGCTGTGGACTCCCATATGCGTATCTCCAGTCTAAACGTTAAACATGTCATGTAGACTTATTTTCTCCTCCCATCTTTAGGGCTCAGTTCCTATCCTCCTGGTCACTGCTTTCTCTGTTGCCAACCTACCTTGTTCTCCTTAGACTTATATAAAACTGGTACTCTAAAATTTCCACATTTGATATAATTTCTATATCACAGCATAAATTTTTGCCTACACCTTAGATAAGGATACTTTTAATGCATAGGAATATAGAGGCTTAGTCATCATACACTAACTAATCTATTCCCATAATACCTACATTTGTTCAAATTTAGCTGTACGACTAAGAAATATGGCCCACAGTGTTCTTCCCAGCGGGAGATGGACAATTAATTCCATTTCGGCAGAATACTTCCGTGATGACAGTGTTTGCTGCTGACTGATGGCTCCTCTCTCTTCTGCAATCATCGTACTTGTTCTGTTGAAAGTAAATGCAAAACAAAATCTTACTTGATATACATTTGGGCTAGAAAAGACTAGTTAATAGTGACTATAGGATATCAATAATGAGAAATAGGATTTCCTCTGAAGGCCTGTGCACCCCATGCCATTCATTCCTGTACTTCACAAATGTTGTTTGAGTGCC
Source organism: Balaenoptera acutorostrata (assembly GCF_949987535.1). Classification (NCBI taxonomy): domain Eukaryota; kingdom Metazoa; phylum Chordata; class Mammalia; order Artiodactyla; family Balaenopteridae; genus Balaenoptera; species Balaenoptera acutorostrata. The sequence continues at coordinate 43,693 of NW_026645894.1, forward strand.
TGACCTGTATCAAGTACTTCTGAGCACGTAAGTCATAGTCATCATTTCATTTGACCTCACAAATAGCCTATGCCTAAAGATAAGAGAGACTCATAGAGGTTAAGAAACTTTCCCAGGGAAAGAGAATCAGAAAGGAAGGAGCCAGGGCAAGGACCTGGACCCTACCTTTTAGCTCCATATTCTTTTCAGAAACCCACAAAAAACTTGTCTGATGCAAGTTATACCACTTTAACCGTGAAATTTAAGTCCTGACAAGCTTGTCCTTTTTGTGAACAACAAAGACCATCACACATCACATAAAAACACTTCTGCTAGTCAGAATTTCTGAGGTCCTTCTTAGCTCTTATTTCCATAGGGTTTTGAGTGATTCATTTGATATTTATTAGGACTTCAACATATGTATTTTGCGGGGGGGGCATAATTCAGCCTTTAATAGGAAGTAAGACATTTTGCCAGGTGTCTGTAGTACAAGGGAGTAAGGATCTTTCCCAAAGTAAAGAACCGTCACTCGTGGGATATGGAGGAACAAGGACCAGCTCCCCACGGAGGTAGAGGGAAGTTCCCAGAGTGCGGGACAATTGAGTTGGACTGGAGTACATGACCCAGGCCCTGAGGATGGGGCTTCCAGCCTGCAGCATAGAGGGCTGTTGAATGTGGCGGGTCTAGCAGAGTGAGTGGGAAAGAGAGAGAGGAGGCCCGAAGCCAGGCTGTGAGCTGAGGTGCAGGCTGGCAGTCCTCAGACCTCTGCTCCTAGAGTCGACTTCCAGCACCCTCCTCACCCACCCCCATGCTCCCGCTCTCCACAGTCTGAAGAGGCCCAACTCACTGCCCCCCAAACCCACATGACACTGCTCTCTTCTGTGTAGGGGCCCAGGCCAGCCTGGCCCAAGATGTCCACAGACATCCACTCAACAGTATTTACAGATGCTGGCCCTTACCACTAAGCACAGGGTGTTAATATCAGCGGATCAATGGGACGAGGCACCTGCTCTCAGAGCTTCTGATCTAATGGGGGTAGCAGGCATTAAGCAAGCATACAAATATAGAATCACAGGCTATGATAGATGCTCTGAGGGTTATAAGCAAGGTGTGCTAAGAGATAATAACAGATGGTGAGGACAGAGCTAATTAAAATAGGGTGGAGAAGGGGAGATTACCTTTAATCCTGAGTAATGTAGCATATAATATACTGCTAGATTTGCAGTTGACTATTTCATACCAGTCTCTCTGCTTCTCAGCCAGACTGCTGGGATGGGCCATGAGGCTCAGGAGAGATGGAAGATGCTAGGGTGGGGCTGGCAAGATGAATGGGCTCTAGGCTGATTGATTGCTTTGGCGTTCTCAGTGAAATGAGAAGATCTCCAGCTGAGGAGGGGGTGGGGGAAGTGGCGGCTTGAAGGAGAGAGAAGGGTACATGGTGTAGCTGGCCAAAAATAACCCTCAAAGATGCCCATCCTCATCACTGGACCCTTTGGCTATGTTACCTTACGTGGCAAAAGGGACTCTGCAGCTGTGATGGAGTTGAGCATCTTGAAATAGGAAGACTATCCTGGATTATCTGGGTGGACCCAATGTAATCAGAAAGATTCTCATGAGGAAAGAGGGAGGCAGGAGGTCAGAGTCAGAGGAGGAGATGTGATGACAGAAGCAGAGGTAGGAGCAATGTGCTCTGGGGACAGAGGAAGGGGCCATGAGCCAAGGAATGCTGGCGGCCTCGAAAAAGCTAGCAAAAGCAAGAAAACATTCTCCCCTAGAGTCTCCAGAAGGAACCAGCCCGGCCAACACCTTGACTTTAGACTTTTGACTTCCAGAAATGTAAGAGAATAAAGTTCTGTTGTTTTAGCCACCCACTTTGAGGTGATTTGTCACTGCAGACCCAAGAAAGTCATACATGGGGTCTTCTTGGAGATTGGGAATGTGCCTCTGTGCTCCCTAGCTGGGGTGCCCTTGGCCTTCCCCACAGTGTACCCACCCCAAGCTGTTCAAGGCCAGGGGAAGGCCTGGTCCCTGTCCACTCCAGGCCTCAGGGATTCATGCAGATGAGCCATGTGGTTGTCTATATTATGATGGATTCTGGGCCAGTCCGAGGGAGATGGGAAGGGCTCCAATAGCCTCCTACCCCTGGGGAGTTCTCAGAAGGCAGAGGAAGGCCCAACACTAATGTATCCCACGCAAAGTGAGCTGCACTTTGCACTACTGAAGACACGCAGCAAACAGTGTGTGTGTGTGTGTGTGTTGGGCAGGGCCAGAGCAATGAATTCTACCTTGGGTGAGAGGACAGGTCTAAGACAGGCCCAGAAGAACAGGTACAATCCAGATAGAGGGAGGCAGACCAGGCCAGGAGATTGAAAGCCAGCAGGTGTTAAGCACCTACTGAATGCCTGGCACAGTACTGAATCTTCTATAAGGACCTTATTAAGTGGAGGCCGTTAGCAACCCCATTTCATGGGTTATCGAAGGTCATAATCACTACATTACAGACTGAAGACTGGACCCAGGTCTGTCCTGCCCCACAGTCTGAGCACTGAGTGCTCCTGGGGTCTGTCTCTCCTCAGACTTGTTTCTGGGTGTCCTGTGCTGGGGGAGGGCACTTCAGTGAGAGAAGACAGCCCCAGCTGGAGGCTGGGGACCAGAGCAGGCATGTGACAGAAGATGAATCTAGATGGAACCTCTCAGACAGGCTGTGGTGACTGAAAGGCTAAGGGGGGCAGGAGGGGCCATGTGCTGGGGCTCCTGGGTGGCCAGCTCAATGGTGTCCTCAGCCTGGGGAGAAACGAGAGGGGGTGGGGTCAAGAGGCAGAATGGATGTCCAGCAGGCAAGCAGGCAAAGGGCTCCGGCCCTGAACTCCATGGCCATGACCTCTGCAGGCTGGAAGGGAGGTCTACGGTGACAGCCAGATGGGGACTCGGGGGACTCAGCCCTTTATTTCACCTGCAGGTGCAGCTGACTCTGTGAGAACAACGGCCCAAGCCAGACAGCCATGGGTTGTGCACTGGGAACCAAGAAAGCTGGGTCTACCTCCTACCAGGAGGGCAGGTGGCCGAGCTTCTCCCCTCTGGCTCAGCAGCTCCACTGGGCTGCCGTGAAAACAGCTGTCCGTGAGGCCTTCTCAAGGGCCAGGCGCATCCCATCCCTCCTGTGTGCATTTCCTGGGGTGCCAAAGCATATTACCACAAACTGGGTCACTATAAAAACAACAGAAATTTCTCTTCTCACAGTTCTGGAAACCAGAAGTCTGAAATCAAGTACCTCTCTGTCTATCCCTCAGCCCACTCTAAATTCAAAATGGTTTCATCTCGAGATTCTTAGCTAATCACATCTGCAAAGACCTATTTCCAAATCAGGTCACTTTCTGAGATTCCAAATGGTTACAAATGTAGGGTACGCTATCCAACCCACTACACCATCCTTTCGACAATCCCATGAAGGAGGCCTCAGAATCCTACAGTATAAATGAGGACATGGGCTCAGAAAGTGAAAAGACCTTCAGGGCAGAGCAGTGTCTCTAACTCCAGAACCCTAATACTCTCCGCTCCACTCCACAATGCCATCTATGCAAGAGCTCCGCACATGATGCCAGCTTGGGAGGCTGGGCCCTGAGGCGGATATGGTGGAGGTCAGGTTAGGCTTGGAGTCAGAATACGGGGGACCAGGTTGTGCTGCCTTATTTTAGGGTAGCTACTTTCCCTCTCCGGACCTGTTTGCCCACCTCTAAAATTGGGCATTACGGAGAGAGGAAAGAAATGTTTACAATTCAACTATCCAACAGTGGACTCATACCTGTAATATGTAAAAATACACAAAGAGCCCCTAAAGGAAAAGAAGACAACCCAACAGAAAAGTGAGAGGGGGGAAAATCTGGAAGGGAAACTTTAGAGAAGATATCCAATGACAATAAACATATGAAAGTACATTTAACTCGTCATCAGGGACATGCAAACCACCATAAGCTATCAAAATGAGAAAAGATGGAAAGTGCAAAGTGTTGGCGAGGATATAAACTCTCATCCAGGACTTCCCTGGTGATCCAGTGGTAAAAAATCTGCCTTCCAATGCAGGGGACGTGGGTTCAATCCCTGGTTGAGGAACTAAGATCCCAAATGCCACGGGGCAACTAAGCCAGTGTGCCGCAACTAATGAGCTCGTGCGCCTCAAGAGAACCTGCATGCCACAACTACAGAGCCCATGCACTCCGGAGCCCCACGCACAACAGCTAGAGAGAGAAAACCCACACACGACAACTAGAGAGAAGCCTGAGAACCACAACCAGAGAGAAACCGGAGGAGACCGCGCACCATAATGAAAGATCTCGCATGCCTCAGCAAAGATCCCTTGTGGTGCAACTAAGAAACGACACAGCCAAAAAAAAATAAGGAAAATAAATAAATAAAATAAATAAATATTAAACTCGCATCCACTGCTGGAATGAAGTGCAACCACTTTGGAGATGTTGTTAGGAAATATCTGCCAAAGCTGAATATACACATACCTTTTAATTCAACAATTCTACTCAAGGGTTTCTGTGAAATAGAAGATAAAATATTTGGAAGTGAAATGAAATGGAAAACTTGGAAACCTCTAAAATACCCATCAAGAGTAGAACTGATCATAGAATTCAATTCACACAATAGAGTCCTGTAGAGCAATGAGACTCAACAAACTATAACTACATTTAACAGTTTGGATGAATCTCACAAATATAAAGACACGAAAGATTGACAACTGGAAATAAATTCTATTTATAGAATATTCAGAATCTAATCTAAGTTGTCAAAAGTGAAGATGGCGGTTTCTGTTGGGTGTTGGTGATAGGAAGGAGGTGTGAGTGGGACCTCTGGGGTATTGGTCATCTGTTGCGTAACTATGTGAAGGTTCATCCAACTTACGAAAACAGCATGAATAGATTCTTTTGTATGTATGTTATACTTAAATAAAAACTTTAAGGTATGCCTCATAAAAAGATGCTGTTTGAGGGTGCTGCCAGTAGATGCCCTTATGTGCAAGGGGCTTAGGAAGGGGCTATCCTGGGGGACACTGCCAAGGAATTGAGCCCAGGAAGACATGTGGAGGGAGGAAATGGGAAGTCCCAGGGGTCTCCACAAAGACAGTAGAGGCAACACAGCCCCTCCCCTAGGGAAACTGAGGCCCTGAGAACAGGCAAGGGAAGAACAGAAATGACCTTACTCACTTGGCAGATGGCCTTTCCTGTCGAGAAGTCCCCAGCACACAGCATGTCCTCATGCACGGAGAAGTTCTTGCCTTTTCTAAGTCCGTAAAATATATTACAAAACTTGTTCTCAATGAAGCCCACCTTACCCTCCTGGAGATGGAAGGGTTCGAGCAGAGGCGCTGCGAGGATAAGGAGGAAATCAGTGAAGGGTGCTGTGGCTTAGCTACAGGCTACTCTGCCTTACTGTTCACCACTTCAACATGGACTTTTCTCAGCACAGTTGAGCCTTCAGCACTGTTTCAGTCTTCTACCTATGCCTAGTAAGCCCTCCCCCTTTTCTCAAACTTTTCCAAACTCATCCTATTCCCTCCACCTCCCTCATAGCAATAGACCACACCTCTCCTATTCTACAAAGGAAAAAGGCAAATCCCACCAACACATGCCACTCAGTGGTGCTTAGCAACCATTCACCAACCTACCTACCTTTTCACAGACCATCCAATCCACTCTCCATTTGTCGATCATTAACCTTTCTATCCATCCACCAATTCCTCTATCCATCTACCTATCTTTCCTCTTTCCTCATGTCCCATTCATCCACTCACGCTTCCATCCATTTGCCCATTTACCCATCTTTTGATCCATCTCCACTCACTCCAACTATCTCTGCCTACCATCCTTCCACCCACCCATCCATCTTTCCTTCCACCCACTCATCCTCCCACCTACCCTTCACCCATCCACCCTCTCATCCAATCACTCATTTATTCCTCTGTCCTTGTGTTCAGTATCTTTTAGACACTAATGATACACAGGAACATTCTTAGTTGGGGGAGACAGGGATACCGAGCAGGGCCCTGAGGGGCTCCTGGGCACAAAGGCTTTCTGTGTCCCCCATTTCTTTGATTACAGGAAATAGACTTCATTCAGCCTCCATGACCTTCTCTGAGTTCCAAGGGGCAGATTCAAGCAGTTGTTAATCAGGGAAGGGAGGGGATGCGAGACCAGTGAGAAACAGTCAAGAGAAACACAGTGCAGCCCTGGGGCAAGGTCCTGGCTCCCCAACAATGGATATACAAAACAATTTCTTTGAGCTGTTTTGCAGATACTGAAACCCCCTCCAGGTGGGAGAAGTTAATGATTAACAATGGTATGCTGCCCACAAGCATGTAGACCCCAGACCAGTTGGAACCTGAAGGTTGATGATGCTGACTCTTACTTACCTCACCCCCACCTCATCAGCAGAACGTCCAAGAGCTGATCATGCCCTCTTTGAACCATTACTATGAAACTTCTCACTATCCTCTCCAAGAAGAGACACAGTTTTTCGAGGCAGGAGCCCACTGTGTCCCCGTTTGCCTGGCAAAGTAATAAAGCTATCCTTTTCTACTTCACCCAAAACTCTGTCTCCAAGATTCTATTTAGCACTGGTGTACAGGGAAGCTGAGCTTTTTGTATCAACAGGGTAAATGAAGTAAATAAGTAGAATTGTTTGAGATCTAATAAGTGGTGTAAAGGAAATAAAACAGGGACATATGCTCTTAGAGGTTGCCTGTTTTAGCTCATATGATCAAGTAAAACTCCTCAGAGGAGCAGCTGAGTTGTACATGTGAAGAAGTGAGTCATGCCAAGGTTAGCAGGGAGAGCGAGTGAGGCCAGGGAGGCAGCCAAGGTGAAGGCCCTGAGGTGGCGAAGGCCTTGGCGTTTTCAAGCAGGAAGGAGGCCTGCTGGCTGGGATGGTGTGGGTGAGGGATGTAGTAGGAGATGAGCAGAGAGGAATTGGGGCCAACATTACACAGGGCCTGAGAGCCAAGGCAGGGAGTTACGACTTTTTTCTAGGTATAAATGAGAAGGCACTGAGGGTAATGAGCAGGGAACTGGCATGACTCCTGCTTTAAAGAAAACACTCAGACAGCTATGTGGAGACTAAAGTATAGCACACGGGGTGGGATCTCAGAGACCAGTCTGGAGGTACAGGCAAGCAATTATGGTCTATAGGACCAGGGTGGCAGCAGTGGGGTACCTACCAGGCGCCTGGCCCTGCCCGGGCCACAGGCTGGGATATTAAAACAAGAAAGACAGGGTTTCTGTCCTCAAGGAGGGACAGTCTGTGTGTGTGTGTGTGTGTGTGTGTGTGTGTGTGTGTGTGTGAGAAGTGTGGTGTATGTGTGGTGTGTATGTGGTGTGTATGTGGTGTGAGAATGCTGGGAACCTGGTTGTTTGTCCTATGATTAGGGAGTGTTCATGACATACTAGTAGGCAAGGGCCAGGGATGCTGGCACTTCCCACCCAAGGAAGACAGGGTCTGTTCAAAATGCCTGTAGCACCTCTGTTGAGAAACACGGTACCAAATTATGACCCTACAAATAATTAAAGTATATATTCTTTTTCCCCTTAATTTTGCACCATAAGCATTTCCCCCAACCATAAATACTCCTTTCTTTAACAAAGACTCTGGCTCATAAGTCTTTGCCTACATTTCTCCTCTTTCAATCTTAAAAAACATAATTTTTTTCCTGCGTTATGCAGTGCACCTAACAAGCTTCCAAAGTAGATAGCTGAGCTGCGTTGGGAGAAGAGCAAAGTGAGGTTCAGAGAGTGAAACACTCTTAAGTCATAATCATTCTAACTTCATCAGGCAGGCTCAGAGGTCAGAAGTCGCACGTGTGTTTTCCTTCCACTTTTCCCAAGCTCCTCTTGTGGCAATGGGAAATCAGGGTGTTTGTTTGTCAGTGGCCTGCAATGGACCAGGCCCCAAGCATGACCTTTGAGTTGAATTAAGTCATCTCAGATCCATGGTTGATTAAAAGCTTGGAATCCAGAACCAGAAAGACTTCAAGAACCCAGAATCTTGATTCCAAAAGTCAAAGATTCCCAGACTTTCAGTGTAAACCTTTGCACTTAGGGAACACTGAAGCTTTACAGTCACACACTTTCAGAACTAGAACTAGAATGGTCCACTCCTCTAGAAATGACGCTTAGTGGGCCAAGGTCCAGTGCCTCTTTGCTTGGGGACCCCTCAGGAGGAGCCACACCTCCCTTCTTCCCTCCTTTGTCCTTCTCCCCTTCCTCCTCCCCACCCTCATCTGCCCTCAACCCGACTCTCCTACACCCTCTCACTTTCCTCGTTGAGCATCCCCCAGCCAGTTATCCAGCAGGATGAGTTACTGGGTAGCTGCATGCCAGGGACTGGGAGGCAGGCGGGGATGATGTAGGAGGTGAAATTCACAGGAAAGAGCAGCTGCAACATGGCTATGTCACTCCCGAAGGGATGTAACTTCTCAAAGTCTGGGTGCATGATAATCCGGCTCAGTGACATCTCTTGGGTGTGCTGGGTGTGCTGGTGCAGCTGGGTGCTTCCTAACAGAACCCGGTAGTTCTCCGGGGCATGAGATTTTCTGGAGGAAGAAGGGCACATTGTCACCGTCATCTCTGCGTGTGGGCTAGCTCTTTCCCTGCATCCTCATCTAACTGCCCACAGGCCTCTACCCCACATGATGCTAGACAGCTTTTATCTCCCCATTTCTAGCGTTCAGGAGTCCTTCTTTCTTGGGACTAATTGCTATTCTACTTACAACCTCAGACACACGGCTTCTCCATCACACACTAGAATCAGAGGAGCATTGAATCCTTGTGCTGGAAAGATCCCTGGTGGCGTATCAAATGAAGGTCTTTGACTGTACACAGGAGGAGTTCTGGCTCAATCCCAGCTCTAACTTTACCCTTCCCAAGACCCCCTACAGTCCGCCTTCTGGCCCCACACTCTCCCTGACCTCTCCTTTCTTTAAACACCTTCCTGCCCAAGGGCTGCTTCTCCACCTAGTTATAAGGACTCACAACAGACTTGTTAAATAAATGAGCAAATGAGTGCAGGAAACAGAAGCTTGCCTTGTTCCCTGAACACAGGTGCTGAAACTTCCCACCTCCCTGACTGTTTGCACGGCTCATCCACCTGGAGACCCACTCATGCTCCCCTTGCCCAAACCCTTCCCCTCCGGCAAGCCCCTCGCGCTGCATAGCCCTTCTCCGGAACCCCCAGCCCATGCATCTGCCCTTCTCACCCATGTTGGGCCTTCTCTTGTGACAGGATGGAGACAGGGTGAGGTGGGGACTTGCCACCCCTGATGTCACAAAGGGGCTTGCATGGATCGTCGTATGGAGTAGGCGCCAATAGGACTCTAATCTCCGAAAGTTCCAGCTCCCAGACCTGGGCTGTGATGCCCCAGCTCCCTGGGGACCCCTCCTCATCTGTGCAGACCTAGGCACTGAGCCAGGCCCAGGACGGCCAGGGGAATTAGACTCCTGAGCAGCCATGTCACTCTCCCAGGGAGCCCCAGTTCCCACCTATGCGGCCTGGCACCATGGCTCCCCACAACGCACACCAGCGGCCGTGACTACTCCTGGGCACACAGCTGTGCAGGAGTAATAAGAAGAATTGCCCAGCTGCTGGCCAGACATGCGGTCCCAGGGCCCTGCCTAGAATCTGACACCTGGAAACGTGGGCACGTTAAGAAGAAGCTGTGATCTGAGATCGGTCCGCACTGCATGGCAGCCAGGATGGACACTGCCACTCTCCTGAGGCACATCTGTGTTGAAGGACAGGCACAGGGGCTGACGGCAGAGCATGAGGCGGATCTGAGCAGGTGAGCAAGGAGGACAGTCCAGGTGGAGGGTACACAGGCCAAAGGCAGGAATGACATGCATCTGAAGGCCACAGACTGCCCCGGAGAAAAGCCCAGAGGAGCTGACGTGGGATGCCCATCACCCCTCTTCTCCTCTTCCCCCATATCCCCCTCCCCTGCCAGTGCCTGTGCTGGCACCCTGGAAGGAGGACTTACTTCAGAAAGCAGTGGGCAGTGGAAACGACCCAGTGAGAGTTAATGAGGACAGCTCCACAGACGTGTGAGCCCTAGTACTGCAAGCTGGCCTGCCATGGCCACTGGCCAGCCACCACGTCCTGGCCACCGTAGATCTTCCCCATCACCTTGGGTTTCCCGCACACTGTGGAGACTCCCCTGCCACCTACGAAAGAGACACTAGTAGTACCCCAAATGCCACTACCAGGAAGGCCCTGTCCACTTCATAGATGGGAAAACCAAGGCCAAGCGTCCAGTGGCCTAGCCAAAATGACAGCGCTACCTGGACTCTACTTTCACTGGCTGCCCCTGAGAATTGGACAGAGCAAGCCCTGTGGGGATGAGGACCCAGAGGTCTGGTGGGATGGGGCAAGGGGGGACCTAGGGTAGCCACGGCAGCTCACAGCAGCATCTGCAGGGAGAAGGACATCCCCGAGTGGGGCTGCCAAGGGCTGGGCACGTCACAGACCTTATTTCCCTCAACTAGCACACCTCAGTGCCTACTCTTGTAGATCAAAGAGCTAAAGGTCTCAGAAGTTGCCAACATTACTTGCTCAAGATCATGGCTTCTAAGGGCCTGTGCCTCCTCCCTGTCACCCCAGTGTCTTAGGGAGGGAGATTTGCAGTCTGTGGTGCTGTGTGAGCTGGGGAAAGTCATTCCCCCTCTCTGACTCAGGATTCTACATTTCTAAAAGAAGAGGGAGTGGGCTAATGAAGACAGCCCTGGCTCTAGGACTCACACCTGGTAGGGCAGGGGGCGTGCCCAGGCCCCCTGAGAGCAGGCATCTTGGTCTAGGGCCTGTGCTCCCAGGGCCTCACGGAGGGGAATGAGACCCGCGGCCCTGGACTCAGGGCCACTCGTTCATCAGTCCTGGTGCTTCCCTCCACCCAGCCACCCAGCCTCAGGGTCAGACCCTGCTATGTCCCCACTTGCACAGTCCCACAGAGGTCCCACAGTCCCACAGAGGCACTTCCCACCCAGAGGCTCCACAGTGGGGAGGCGGTGACCCACCTGTGTTGAGGGGGTCTCTGGGCTGCCTGGTTGCTGGCCAGGGCAGAGAAAAGATGAAATTCAGTGACTCAGGGCACCCAGGCCCTGGTCACAGCCGGCCCCCTCAGGCCCTGCAGTTTAGGCCATTTCAGCCCTCAACAGAGGCCCCAACGCACCTGTGGCTCCCGGGGCCAGCCGCTGCGCTTCCGGAGTCGGAGCGCTGCCCTCCACCGCCCCGCCCGCGCCTGGAGCCCAGCCGGGGGCGGCCGTGGCCGTGGCCAGGGACCCTCGCAGCTCCAGGGTGGCCACGGGCAGCAGCAGCAGCCAGAGAAGGGCCACAGGCTGGCCTCGGCCTTGGGCGATCCACGCCTCCGTGCCCATTGCCAGGGTTGCTGACTCCCGCCTGACCCCAGCCTGGCCCCGCCTGACCTTGCCCTGACCCCACCTCAGCCCAGCCCTCAGCCCACCCTGACCTTCTTCATAACCTTTTAAACAACTCTACTAAGATATAATTTATATACCATGAAGTTCACTTATTATTATACAAGGGACAATTCAATGATTTTCTGTACATTTTTTAAATTTTATTTATTTATTTATATTTAAATAAACTTTTTGTTTTAGATTTATGAAAAAGTTGCAAAGACAGTACAAGGAGTTCCAAGGTCCCCGTCACCCACTTTCCCCTAATATTAAGATGGCACATTTATCGCAACTAGTGAGCCAATATTGGGACATTAATATTAACTGAGGTCCATTCTTTCTTTTTTTAAATTTTTTTAAGCTTAAGGTGTATAGCATAATGATTTGACTTCCATGCATCATGAAATGATCATCAGAATAAATTTAGTGAACATCCATCATCCCACATAGACACAAAATTAAAGAAATGGAAAAAAAAATTTTTCCTTGTGATGAGAACTCTTAGGATTTACTCTATCAACTGTCATGTATAACATACGGCAGTGTTAATTATATTTATCATGTTGTCCGTTACATCCCTAGTACTTATTTATCGCATAACTGGGAGTTTGTACCTTTGACTGCAGCTAACCAATTCTCCCTCCCCCAGTCTCCGGCCTCTGGTAACCACAAATCCGATCTCTTTTCCTATGAATTTGTTTGTTTTTGAAGTATAATTGATGTACAATGAAATGCTATGTTAGTTCCTGTTACACAACATAGTGATTGGTTATTTCTGTACATTTCAAAATGATAAGTATAGTTATGATATGTCACCATACAAATATATCACATAATTATTGACTATATTCCCCACAGTGTACATTTCATACTCATTTATTTTGCAACTGAAATTTTGTACCTCTTCATCTCCCTCACCTATTGCTTTCTTTCCCCCAACACTCTCCTGTCTGGCAAGCACCTGTTTGTTCTCTGTATCTATAACTCTGTCTCTGTTTTGTTAGGTTTCTTCATTTGTTTTATTTTTTAGATTGCATATATAAGTGTAATCATACAGTACTTGCCTTTGTCTGACTTACTTCACTTAACATAATACCCTCACGGTCCATCCATGTTGTTGCAAACGGCAAGATCCCGTTCTTTATCAGATATGTGATTTGCAAGATCTTCTCCAAGTCTGTAGCTTGTTTATTCATTCTTTCAACAGTGGTGCTCAAAGAGCAAAAGTTTTTAATTTTGATGAAGTCTAATTTACTAATCTTTTCTTGTATGGATCATGTTTTTGATGTTATATCTAATAGATCATGAAGAGTTTCTTCTATGTTTTCTTTGAGAAGTTTTAGGGGTTGTTTCTTACATGTGGATCTGTGATCAAGTTTTAGTTCATTTTTGTCTAGTGTGATGTAAGTTTCTGTTTCTTTGCTTTGGGTTTTTCCTGTGGATATCCATTTATCCCTGCACCTTTCCTTGGTTAAAAAAAGAAAGGTTAGTCTTTCTTGTATTGAATTGTCTTGGGACCTCTGTTGAAAATCAATTCATAATAAAAATTGTTTTATTTCTGGACTCTTAATTCTGTGCCATTGAACTGTATTCCTTTCCTTGTGCCTGAAACCCACTGTCTAGATTAATACGTATTATAGTAAAATTTGACGTCAGGTGGTGAAAGTTCTCCAGCTTTATTCTTTTGCCAAACTGTTTAGGCTATTCTGCATCTTTTGCATTTCCATATGAATTTTAGGATCAGCTGTCAAATTCTACACAAAAAGAGCCTGCTAGAATATTCACAGGGACTGCATTGAATTTATAGATCAATCTGAGGAGAATTGCTTTCTTTTTTTTACTTAAAAATTTATTTATTTATTTATTTATCTAATTTTGGTTGCTTTGTGTCTTCGTTGCTGCGTGTGGGCTTTCTCTAGTTGTGGTGAGTGGGGGCTACTCTTGGTTGCAACGTGCAGGCTTCTCATTGTGGTGGCTTCTCTTGTTGTGGAGCATGGGCTCTAGGCACGTGGGCTCTAGTAGTTGTGGCACACGGCTCAGTAGCTGTGGCTCACCGTCTTTAGAGCGCTGGCTTGTAGTTGTGCCTCATGGGCTTAGTTGCTCTGCGACATGTGGGATCTTCCTGGACCAGAGCTCGAACCTGTGTCCCCTGCATTGGCAGGAGGATTCGTAACCACTGCACCACCAGGGAAGTCCAAGAATTGCTTTCTTGATAATATGAAGTCTCCTGATCTATGAACAAGAAATGTTTCTGTTTATATAGATCTTTAATTTCTCTCAGCAATGTTTTGTAGTTTTCAGTGTACAGATCTTGCAGCTCTTTATGAAATTTATTTCTAAGTATTTTATTCTTTTCCATGCTACTGTGAATGAAATCATTTTGTTAATTTCCTTTTCATATTTTTGTACTTAGTATATAGAAATGAAATTTATTTTTATAAGAAATGTTTCCTGTGACCTTCTTAAACTTGTTTATTCATTCTAGTCTGTTTTGTTTTGTTGTATTTTGTTTTGGTGGGATCATTGGTGTTTTCTAACACATAGGATCATGTCCTCTGTAATAAAAGTTCTAATTCTGCCATTTAAAGTTGGATGCCTTTAATTTCTTCTTTCTCTCCTACCTTCTTTTTTTTCTTTTTCCCTTCTTTCCTTCCTTCCTTCCTTCCCACCTTTCTTTCCTCCACTTCTTAGAGACTATATTTTAAGGACCTTGCTTTTCAAATATGGTCTATCAATCTTTGTCTTTAACTTTGTTTCATCTATTCACATTCAATGTGATTATTGATATGGTTGGAATTACATTTTCCACTTTGGTATTTGTTTTCTGTATGTCTCTTATCTTTCCCCCCACTTTTGAGACAGGCTGGGACCTGGGACCCTTTGCTGCAGTGCTACAGCAGATTTCTATAAACTGGTGTATGCATGGGTGAGAGTCCCACCTGTGGGTTAGGTTCCTACAGATGAAATACAACTGTCTGGTTTCCAGGCTCGATCACCCCGGTGGGCAGTGGACAGGGTGCACCCTCCTTCAGTGGCCCTTTCTGAAAGCTTGCAGGTTGGTGCCTGAAGAGACAACTGCAGGGTCAGGTTGAAATGGCAATCTCTCTCTTTCTCTTTCTCTTTCTCTTTTACAGTCTTTTCTGTCCCTCCTCCCTTTACCTCTCCCTTGGTCCTTATACCTGCACTCCCATCCCCTTTATCCTGAAAACTTCTTGTTTGTGTCTAAGTTTTTGTCATTGGTATCTTTGTTTTATGAGTTTTGTCTGTCCAACTGCTCCTACAAGTCTCTGCTAACATTGTGGGCATGGTGAAGCTCTTAAACCCTGAAATACAAACGGCTCCCACATTGTCTGAGACTCGACTCCAGCCTTGGGTTACTTAGTGGGATTTTAAAGAACAAAAAAAGAAGAGAGGGGCTTGCACCTCTCTCCTCTGCCTTTGCAATGTAACTATTCTGCCTGGACTCTCAGAGACTCCCTGATCCATCTGTAGTCCCCCAGACTGAGGGGAAAAAAGAGACCTTTTTAAATTCAAGCAGGAAAACTAAGAGATCTCTGATTTTGTAAAAATTAACTTGTGTGGCTTAAGCTTGTGGGTTTAATTAATACAGACCTGTCTGTATTATCAACATTAAGTATAATACTTCTATCGTACCTAGGGTTACTGGAAGTCAATAAGTGCATATTGTTTCTGTGATAAAATCTGTTAGCAAGGAAAATAACCTGATATGATTAAACTTTTAAGTAAATATGACTGGATAAGAGCTTTTTAGTAAACTCAATGGGAATAATCATGTTTTCAAAATGTCCATCTAGAACAGTCCCTCCAAATTTTGGTAACTTGAAACTAAATTAAGTTAAATGATAGGAATCCATTGAGTATCCAGGCCGTTTCAAATAAGATGAAATATTGGAACATCAATTGCTAAACAGGTCTAAATTTACCTACTTTTGTTTTCTTGTGAGAGGGAAAGTAAGGATGTTTGGGTTTATTAGACACATATCTTACATCACATTAAGGAAAGAAATTGTGCTTTGGGAAGATACATGGGATCTTCCCAAGAGTTTATGGGATATTCCAATCAGGGAATGCTAATGGAAAAGACATTTCATTGTGACATAAGGAAGGTAGGATGTGTGCTTTCAGAAAAGAAGGTATGTGGAATGGAAATGTATTTTGTTAAATGGAAAAATGTGATTTTGTCCTACAGCTGGTTATTTCTGAATGGAAAAAAGAAGGGACAAAATATGGCTACAGAAAGTTACAGAAGATTTGCAGAAAAGGAACACTGAGAAGAGAATGTTTTATGTGGTTGGAATTTTCTAAGGTTGGATTAAATTTAATTAGGTAACCGGATTTTATCAAGAGTAGGCTGATATAAGACTGGATTTGGTTTCTTTCTCTCGTAAGAGAACAAAGATTTCCTCGAATGCTCCTTTTGATAACAGATTGTGTGAGTTTCTGTGCCTTTAAGTGATCTGCATTTACTTTTGGAATCCCTTTTTTTTTTTTTTTTCACCTTAGCTCAAGGAATAATTGTTTCACAGCAGCCTATGATTCTATTTGACTGGATGTTTTAAAACTTTTGGAAATTTTTGACAGATTTCCCAAATATCAAATTCTAATTGAAATTCTTTTGACTTCCAGTTAACTTTGGGATGCTTCATGGGGCCCCTGGAGCCTCCCAAAGAGAGATCCTAAACTAATTGGGTTCATCTGGTGTGTTAAATTACATGGGAAACATTGTCTAAACTCATTGTTGCCTGTGTCAGATGGAATCATCAGGCTCTCCCCAGTTTTATCAGAGCTGTCAAACAGAGAGGGGAAAGGGTTTTAGGTTTTTCTGCTGTCTAGTCTCTCACCTTATTCTATGTCCAAAAAAAATCCCCTGTGGGAATACTCCCAACGTAGGCCCTTAGGTCCTGACCCCAATGGCATTTTCCATTGCACCCAACTCCAATTCCTCCAGGAGTTCCTTTTTTGCACCTCTAGGACCCCTTTCACTCAAGGCCTTGGCAGCCCATACCTTGTTACAGATCACCTATTGGGTGGCCACTTCCAAGCAGCCCACATCCTAGGTTTTATAGATGCTCAAACTCGAGGAATACCCCCAGCATAGGGAAACGTTATAGGACAAAAGCCTCCTGGTAAATGTCTCTGGGACACTGGACTTCATTTCTAGGAGCACTTTTTCTCGGTTGCATGTTATTCAACATGGGATGATCCTCTTCTAAGCCAGAAGAAACACCTCTGGAGAGTATCCTTAAAAATTGGAAACTTTCAAAATAGACGGGCTGAAAAGGGAAACATTTAAACTCGATTGTAACATTGCCTGGCCCTTGTATAAGTCCGGGAATGGAGAAAAATGGTCTGAAAATGGGTCTCTATAATACCGTGTTGCAGTTGGATCTCTGCTGTTGTAGGACAGGAAAATGGACTGAGGCTCCCTATGTTCAAGCCTTCATGGTCCTGGGAATTCCCTGGCGGTCCAGTGGTTAGAATTCTGAGCTGTCACTGCTGAGGGCATGTGTTCGATCCCTGGTCGGGGAACTAAAATCCCACAAACCACATGGGGCTGCCCCCACCCCCCAAAATAAACCTTCATGGTCCTTTACCAAAACCCCGCTCTATGGGTCTCCTGTAATCAAAAGCCTGGGGAATCAGAAACACTCCCGACATTTTCAATGATCCCCTTCTAGCTTTCTCCGACTCTCAGGGGGGAAACCAAGCTTCACCTGCTTCCCCGGGGCCACCTACTCCTCCGGGTCCTTCTGACCAATCCCAGTCTCTGCCTCCTTATGTCCCTTTATATCCTCCGTCGCCCCAGGAGGGAGAGACTAGTCCCTCCAGGGTAACTCGTAGTGGAACTTCCTGTCGCCCAGGATCAGGTTCAAAGTTAGCCCCCACCTCTGCCCCACAAGGCCTTTACCCCTTCAGGAATCAGCTGATGGAAACTGAAGCACTACTGGAGTGCATGTCCCCTTCTCAATGAGAGACTTAGGAATTTGTAAGGAGAATTTTGACAGGTTCTCAGAGGACCCTGACAAGATTAGGGACGAATTTATCAGGCTGCGGTTGACATTCTCTCTCACCTGGCAGGACATCATGGTTATTCTGGCCTACTGTTGCACCCCAGATGAAAGGGAGCGTATACTGAGAAAGGCCAGGTAACACTCAGATGGCCTATTGGCCACCAATCCACACCGCCAAATTTTTCAGGTGGGTGGGGATCCAGTCCCAGAACATGACCCACACGGGGACTATGAAGATCATGTAGGCCAGGCTAGGATGAGACATTACATTACTTGTCTATCAGAAGGACTGAAAAGGTGTATGGTGAAGCCTGTAAATTATGATAAGGTCCGAGAAGTTGCAAAGGAAAAAGATGAAAACCCAACAGTCTTCCTGAGCCGAGTGACAGAGGCATTCAGGAAGTACACCAGTACAGACCCTGAGTCCGCAGAAGGGAGGACACTATTGGCCATGAATTTTATCACCCAGGCTACTCCTGATTATCAGGAGAAAATTACAAAACTTGAGTCTGGGCCCCAAACCCCACTGTCAACCTTGGTAGAGGAGGCTTTCAAGGTCTATAACAACCGCGACTTAATGGAGGAGTCCAATAAGGATAAGAGGTTAAAACAGAAAACACAACTTTTGGCTGCTCTGATCCACCCACCATCTCGAAGGGACGCTGGAGGGCCAAGAAGCCTGGACAGACTGCCAAGAAGCTGCCTGGGCTCGAACAAGTATGCCTTTTGTTGGAAGGCAGGGCGCTGGAAGGGGGAATGTCCTGAGCGCTTTCCTGTGAGACACCCAAGGGGCAAACTTGACTGGCCCCAGATCCTTACAATTCTCTCCAATGAGAGATTCCTGCACACCAACTGATGGGGCCTGAGTGCCTTCCCAGCTCCAGATCCCACTCGATCCATCCTCACCACTCCAGCAGAGCCTCGGGTCAACCTCGACGTGGCAGGTAGGAGAACTGAATTTCTTGTAGACACTGGAGCCACCTGCTCTGTTCTGACTTGGCCAGCTGCCCGCCTCTCCAACAGAGACTGTACTGTGACAGGAGTTGATAGACAGCCAAAGGTAAGGTGATTTACATCTCCCCTTGCCCACAGAGTCAGGTCCATTATTATTATTCACTCCTTTTTGTATATGCCAGAATGCCCTGTCCTCCTCCTCAGAAGAGATTTGCTAAATAAGTTAAGACCTAGTATATTCTTAGGAGGTAGAGAATTCAAGCAGAGAATGCATCTGTTAGTAGCCCCAGACGACCCACCTGCTGGTCATCAAAATATTCCCCAAGACATTCCCCAAGAAATTAGGGAACAAGTAGATCCTGCAGTTTGGGATACCTCAGTGCCAGGAAGGGCAAAACCTGTTCCCCCAATAAACATAAAGTTAAAGCCTGGGAAAAAATACCCCAGGAAAAGATCTTTTAAAGCCTGAGGCCCTGAGGGGAATTCAACTGCTGCTCAGCAAGTTCCTAAAACACAGACTCATTAGGCCCTGCCAATCCCCTTGCAACACCCCGATCCTCCCCATTCAGAAGCCTAAGGGGGAGTTTTGGTTTGTGCAAGACTTACAAGCAGTGAATGAGGCACTCATCCCTATTCACCCATTGGTGCCAAACACATACACCTTCCTCACCCAAATGCCAGGGAGCACCCAGTATTTCTCTGTTTTGGACCTCAAAGATGCACTTTTCTGTATTCCTCTACATCCTGAGTCTCAATACCTTTTTGCCTTTGAATGGAGGGACCCTGACACCCTAGAGGCTACCCAATATACGTGAACAGTGCTTCCTCAGCGATTTGGGACAGCCCCCATCTTTTGGAAACACGTTAGCAAGGGAACTGAGGGAACTGAGCCTTGAGAAGGGAACTCTGCTGCAATATGTTGATGATTTATTGATAAGTAGTGAGACCGAACAAGATTCAGATCAAAATACCATTAGGGTCCTAAATTTTCTGGCAGAAAGGGGATATAAAGTCTCTCCAACAAAGGCTCAGATCTCACAGCAGTGGGTTCAATATTTAGGATTTGTTTTGACCCCAGGGGCACAAGCCCTGGCCATAGATCAAAAAACAGCAATTAGTGCATTACCATCTCCAACCGCAAAGAGGCAACTTCGAGGCTTTCTCAGGATGGCTGTGTTCTGTTGTGTCCGGATTCCAAATTATGGCCTTATAGCAAAACCCCTATATGAGGCTCTAAAGGGAGAAGTAAGAGAACCCCTTCAGTGGAATAAGGACCACCAGTGGGCCTTTGAGACTCTAAGGACTGAATTAAGTAGAGCACCAGCACTGGAGCTTCCAAATTTGGACCAACCCTTTACCCTATACATTCACGAGAAGTCAGGGATAGCACTAGGAGTCCTGACCCAAAAGCTGGGACCAGATCAGAGAACAGGGGCTTACTTTTCAGAACAGCTGGACTCAGTGGCCCTGGGACGGCCCAGCTGCCTGCGGGCAGGAGCAGCCACAGCCCTGTTAGGTAATGGGTCTTCCAAGCTCACCCTGGGACAACATTTAGATGTGTTAACCTCTCATCAGGTACAATCTGTGCTGGAAGTCAGAGGACATTGGTTGACTGGAGGAAGGTTAACAAAATAACAGGCCCTCCTAATGGACACCCCCAACATTACCTTAAAGGTGTGCCAAACCCCAAACCCATCAACTCTGCTTCCAGTGGTCAAGAGTGGAGACCTATTGCATCAGTGTATAGAGACCATAGAACAAACTTACTCCAGTAGGTCTGATCTTCTAGATGAGCCTCTAGACAGCCCTGAGGTCGAATGGTTTACTGATGGGAGCAGTTTTGTAGAAATGGTAAACTGAAAGGTGGTGTATGCCATAGTTAGCCTAGATGAAGTCATAGAAGCCAAGGCCCTGCCACCCCAGACATCAGCCCAAAAGGCTGAACCAATTGCCTTAACGAGAGTTTGCAATTAGGGAAGGATAAGAAATTAAATATTTTTACTGACTTTAAGTATGGGTTCCATGTGTTCCATGCTTATGCTGCCATTTGGAAAGAAAGAGGAATGGTAATCGCTAGAAGTTCCCCCCAAAACATAAAGATTTGATTTTGACTCTTTTAGAAACAGCACAGCTCCCGACCTAGGTAGCAGTAGTCCACTGTAGGGGCCATCACAGGGAGGGGCCTTTTGTTAGCCAAGGGAACAGCAAAGCTGATCAAATTGCAAAACAGACAGCTCGATTGCAGGAACCTGAACAAGTTATGGCCCTAGTGATTGGCCCCCTGAACTCCCTAGCTCCCCCACTATTCCCCACAGGAACAAGAAAATTCTGAGAAATGGAGCTATGAGCAAGGAAGCACAGGCTGGTATAGAAAGGAGGATAGGGTGCTAATCCCTGAAGCCCAACAATGGAAACTCACTAAGAGCTTACATGATGCCACCCACTATGGGAGGGGTGCACTATGGGACTTGATGCAAAAGGCTTTTTCAGGGAAGGAGCTTAAAAGAACAATCAAACAAGTAATGCTTGCCTGGAATTTATGTGCCCCTAATAACCCACAGACCTATCTACTCCCCACTTCGTTACTCAGGCCAATTCAATGCCGGGGGACATGCCTGAGGGAAGACTGGCAGTGAGATTTCACGCAAATGCCCTCACGATCAGGATATAAATACCTTCTGGTGTCTGTTGATACTTTCACAGGATGGGTTGAAGCCTTCCCCACCCGATCTGAAAAGGCCATGGAAGTGTGTAAGTCCCTTTTAAAAGAAATAATTCCTCAGTTTGGATTTCCAAAGTCCCTCCAGAGTGATAACGGGCCCTCTTTTATAGCCAAAATCACACAGGGGCTCACAACGGCCCTAGGGATAAACTACAAGCCACTTCTTGGCACCCTCAGTCTTCAGGGAAGGTAGAGAAAATGAACAGTACTTTAAAGAAAACTTTAGTGGCATTTCCCTGGTGGTCCAGTGGTTGAGACTCCTTGCTCCCAATGCAGCAGGCCTGGGTTCAATCCCTGGTTGGGGAACTAGATCCCGCATGCCACATCTAAGAGATTCCCGCATGCCGCAAAACTCAAGATCCTGCATGCCACAGCAAAGATCCCATAGGCAGCAACTAAGACCCAGCACAGCCAAATAAATAAGTAAACAAATAAGTAAATAAATAAATCTTTTTTAAAAAATAAAGAAAACCTTAGCAAAGGTCTGCCAAGAAACTCATGAACCCTGGACCAACTTGCTTCCTATTGTACTCTTCAGGGTCTGTGTAGCCCCCAGGAGTGGTCTGAGGCTTAGCCCATTTGAAATGACCTATGGGAGGTCTTTTCTTACTACTGATGTTCTATCAGATGAGGAAGTGAACCAGACCCTGAGATATATTATTAATCTAGAACAAGTTCAGAAGGCAATCCAGGATTATGCTCACAAGGCACTGTCAGCTCCCACTAAAGATATAGAGGAAGGAGCAGTTCCTTCACAAATAAACCCTGGGGACTAAGTTCTTCTTAAAACATGGAAAGGGGGGGTGCCCCAAAGACCAACAATTGCCAAGATGAAAGGGCCCTTATAAAGTAATTTTAGCCACCCCTACTGCTGTCAAACTTCAAGGGATATATATCTAGTTGCGTATATTTGTCCAGACTAAAGTTTTACCTCCAGAAACCCCACAGGTCACAACCGAAGAACAATACACCTCTGAGTCAGTGGAAAATCTGAGATACCTATTCAAAAGATAGGCACCATCGACAGGTAAGTAAAATGATGTAGTGGGTTGGACTCCTATTTGAAGCCTTAACAAGACTTGGAACCTCTCTTTTTTCCTTGGCTGATGCGGTTCTTGACAATTGTCTGGCTTTTGTCTTGCAGAACAAGATGGAGCTTGTGTGATAACTAATACTTCCTGCTGCACTTGGTTAACTAATACTTCCTGTTACACATGGATCAATGTGACAGGACAGGTAACAGTTAATATTAAGGAAATATACACCCAGGCAGAGTGGCTTCACAATTTCAACAGGGGCGATATTGCCTCCACTGTCTGGTCAACAGTTAAAAAAGAAGAAGAAGAAAGAAAGAAGCCCTCCCAAAGTTAACCTGGTTCCTTCCCTTTCCAGACCCTTTAGTGGCTATTGTTGTTCTTTCTAGCCCTTGTCTGTTTAACTTTTTGGTTAAGTTTGTGTCTTCTGGGCTCTAACAGTTTGAAGTAAGACTCATGAGGGCTCAAGGAATTCAGCCCATTCCAGTGGAGAGTGGCCCAGTTCCCTACAGGTCGTTGGAACAGTCAGCAAGGGATTTCTATACCTCTAGGGTAGGCTAGGGTCTGCAGACCCTGGCCAGCAGGAAGAAGTTTCAAAAGAAGAGACCTTTGGCCCCTCACCCCTTAAGAATAAGGGTGTAGAGTCTCTCAGAGGGAAATGAGACAGGCTGGGACCTGGGACCCTTTGCAGCAGTGCTGCAGTGTTTGCATCTGGACAAACATTTCCTCAAGCCAAAAAATACAAAGAAACTATAAGGGACTAAAAATAACTGCGTGCATGCTCAGTTGGGACAAATTATGGACAAAAAATACAAAAAGACCAAAAAAGCCCAAATGCCACTTCTGAAGAGCCAGGAGAAAAAACAGGGGGTTGGGAGCAAAAACAGGGTACTGTGCATGCCCCCTGCACACAACATCACAAAGGGGTGGGCAAACCACCTAAGCCACCCCTCTGGCCCAACCCCTGGACACACCCTTACCCTCACCCCCATATAAGGAACCAGCTCACCCCCCCCTCAGGGAGCAGGTTAACAAGGGAAACTGTTGTTTGTTCTGGCTCCCCCCTTGCTGCAGCAGGGGCTCCAATAAAGCCTTGCTTGAATTTCTTGTCTGGCCTCTTATCATTTCCTATTGATTAAGGAGGGCAAGAACCCTGGTCGGTAACACTTTCACTTCTCTACTTCTTTCTTTTCCACTATATACATTTTTTTATTGTGCCCTACTAATTCCTTTGTTGATTTTGTAGCTGTATTTTTAGTTACTTACATAGTGGTTGCTGTATTAGTTGGGGTTCTCCAGAGAAACCGAACCAATAGGAATCAGGAGAGAGGGAGAGAAGAGGGAGAGAGAGAGATTGATTTTTATTATGAGGGGTTGACTCACATGATTATGGAGACTGAGAAGTCCCATGATCTGCCATCTGCAAGCTGGAGACCCAGGAAAACCAGTGGTATAATTTCAGCCTGAGTCTGAAGGTCTAAGAACCAGGGGAGGCAATGGTGTAAATCCCAGTCTAGGGGCAGAAGAAGACCAATGTCCCAACTCAACCAGGCAAATAAGAAAGAAAAAAAGGCAAATTCTTCCTTCTTCTGCCTTTTGTTCTATTCAGGCCCTCAACAGGTTGGATGATGCTCACCCACCCTGGGGAGGGCAGTCTACTGAGTCCACTGATTCAAATGCTGATTTCATGCAGAAACACCCTCACAGACACACCCAGAAATAATGTTTAATCTGGGCACCCTGTAGTGCAGTAAAATTGACACAAAGATTAACCATCATAGTTGCTATAATCATTACAATGTGCATCTTAATTTACCCGAATCTACTTTAGATTATTAAGTTTGGTAATAGAGAAACTCATCCAATATAGTTCCATTAACTTTCCCTCCTTTGTGCTGTTATTGTCATTTTTATTACATCTCTATGATATATCATCAATACAATATTTTAATTTAAACTTTATACATTCTTTAACCTTTTTAATTCAGTTAGTAGAGGATAGGGAAATATATTTATGCAGTCTTTTACAGTTACCCTTATATTTACCATTTCCTTACTCTTTATTTCCTCCTGTAAATTTGATTTAGCATCCTATATCCTTTTCTTTCATATGGAAAGACTCTCTTTAGTATTTCTTATAAGGCAAGATTGCTAGCAATGAATTATCTCAGTCTTTGTTAATCTGAAAATACCCTTATTTCAACTTCATTTTGAAGGATAGTTTGACTGGGTATGGAATTCTTGGTTGACAGATTTTTCCTTTTAGCACTTTGAGTATTTTATCTCACTGTCCTCCATTTTTTTTTTTTTTTTC
The DNA here is from genome assembly GCF_949987535.1 of Balaenoptera acutorostrata. NCBI lineage: Eukaryota > Metazoa > Chordata > Mammalia > Artiodactyla > Balaenopteridae > Balaenoptera > Balaenoptera acutorostrata. Next base: position 68,190 of record NW_026645894.1, read on the forward strand.
TAATGAGAAGCCAGTTATTAATTGGAAGGTTGTTCCTTTATGTAAGATAAGTCCTTTTTCTCCTGCTTTCAAGATTCTCTCTTGGTCTTTATCTTTGATTTGATATGTCCAGATACAGATTTCTTTGACCCTACTTGGTGTATATTGGGTCTCTTGAATTTTAGATTAATTTTTTTAACATCTTTATTGGAGCATAATTGCTTTACAATGTTTTGTTAGTTTCTGCTATATAAAAAATTGAATCAGCTATATGTATACATATATCCCCATATCCCCTCCCTCTTGTGCCTCCTTCTCACTCTCCCTATCTCACCCCTCTAGGTGGTCACAAAGCACCTAGCTGATCTCCCTGTGCTATGCAGCTGCTTCCCACTAGCTATCTATTTTACATTTGGTAGTGTATATATGTCCGTGCTACTCTCTCACTTCATCCCAGCGTACCCTTCCCACCCCGTGTCCTCAAGTCCATTCTCTATGTCTGTGTCATTATTCCTGTCCTGCTCGTAAGTTCATCAGAACCATTTTTTTTTTTTTTTGGATTCCATATATATGTGTTAGCATACAATGTTTGTTTTTCTCTTTCTGACTTACTTCACTCTGTATGACAGACTCTAGGTCCATTCACCTCTCAGAAATAACTCAATTTCATTTCTTTTTTATAGCTGAGTAATATTCCATTGTGTATATGTGCCACATCTTCTTTATGCATTCACCTGTCGATGGACAATTAGGTTGCTTCCATGTCCTGGCTATTGTAAATAGTGCTACAATGAACATTGTGGTACATGTCTCTTTTTGAATTACAGTTTTCTTAGGGTATGTGCCCAGTAGTGGAATTGCTGGGTCATGTGGTAGTTCTATTTTTAGTTTTTTAAGGAATCTCCATACTGTTCTCCATAGTGGCTGTATCAATTTACATTCCCACCAACAGTGCAAGAGGGTTCCCTTTTCTCCACACCCTCTCCAGCATTTATTGTTTGTAGATTTTTTGATGATGGCCATTCTGACCAGTGTGAGGTGATGCCTCATTGTGGTTTTATTATATTATTATTTTTCATCAAATTTGAAAAAAATTTTGGCTATTGTTTCTTAAAATTTTTTTTACCCATTTCTTCCTCTGCTTTCCTTCTGGGATTCCCATTATGCATATATTAATATGTCTGATGACTCTCTGAGAGTCTGTTCATTTTTGTTCATTTATTTCTCTTTCTATTTTTCAGATTGGATAATTCCTAGTAATCTATCTTCAAGTTCACTTATTCTTCCTTCTGTCATCTTGAATCTTCTGTTGAAATTAGTGAATTTAAAAATTTTCATTTTTGAAGCCTTCAACTACAGACTTTCTACTTGGTTCTTTTTTAAAATAATTGCTATCCTTTTATTAATATTTTCTATTCAGTGGGTCATTACCATCATACTTTTCTTAAATTTTTTAAACATGGTTCCCTTCTCTTTTTTTTTAGACATATTTATAATAGATGTTTTCAAGTTTTAGTCTGCTAAATCCAATATCTAGAGCCCATGCAGTTTCTATTTTATGTGTTTCAATTTCTTGTCTCCTAATGTTTTCTGTTGAAAATTAAGCATTTTAGAAAAAATATTACAGCAATTCTGTATTCTGATATGCCTCCTCCTACCTCTCAGATTTGTGGCTGTTTCTTCTTTTCAAAAATATACCTAAATTAATTATATGATATCTGTCTCCCTGCTGATGTCTCTGTTCAGATTTTTAATTTTTAAAATTCTTATTTTTAGGTAACCCTATCTTTTTAGGGGTTAACCCTGTGTCAGCATAGCTTAGCAGTCAATTGAAAACGTTTACACTAAAACCCTTTCCATCAGTAAGGTTTCCATCCTTTCCCAATGTATCTGTATGTGGGCTGCAGAATGTATTCAGAATTCAAGTTTGCTAGCTTTTGCTAGTCTTTCTAGCTTTTATTTTCTATTGGACACCACCCTGTCTCCCCCATGCCTGCACATAAGCTTACATTCAGCCAGGAATGTGTCGATAGCTAAGGTTGTCTCCAATTTTTTCCCAGCATGTATGCAGCCTGACACATGTGTTCACACATCCAGACCACCAAGGACATGTGGGAGTTTATTATGGCCCACTCTAGTGGTCTCATTTTGGGGATTTTTCTGTTAAATTTTTGGTTAGTCTGCCAGTCTGCTGTTAACCTCAACTAAGATCATGACTTCATACTACCTGCAATGTTGCCATTCCTCATTGGTTTCCACCAAAATTGCTTTCTGACAATGACCAAAGGTATTGGGTATCTAGAGTTCTGTTCCAAATCAAGTCAGACCTCTTCAGCAGTAAACTTCTGATTTTCACAGCTTGCCCCACCCTGGCAGAACTACTGTTGCTCATGGAACCAGGGAAGGGGGTGTTGGTAAGAACTGACACAGGCAATAATGCCACAGACTCCCACTGTTATTGCTCAAGGTTTAGTAGGGGTTTTTTTGGTTATTTTTGTTTTACTTCAATAAGCACTTCTCAATTTACTGATACCATAGTCAGTTTTTAGAGTCCTGGAATTGTTGCTTTTGATAATTTTGTCCAGTTTTATCATTGCTTTTCAGGAAGAGGATTTGATAAGCTCCGCATGCCATTATTCTAGAAATATCACCAATATTTCTTTCCAATAAACAAAACAAAAAACTATCAAGAGTGAATATGTTTACATACCCAAATACAGTGCTTTTTACTTCCTGGAATAATTAAAGTCTTCTGTACGCAATTCCAATTAATTTCCATCCTTTAAATATAACTTGTGTGGGCATGATCTGGCCAGTTTACCTCAGCCAACACAAAAAGAAATCACTGCAACCATAACCAATTATTTGTCTGAATAAGTTCATTGAAAGTAAGATGCTCTGAGGAGGACACCATCTGATCACTACAGCACAGTCCTATTTTTGTGCACCACACTCCTTGCTCTAGCACTCTTTTACCCTTTCAGTATTTAACTCTCTTTTTCTTACATAACAACATATATATATATATGTTTAAATTAATGGTGTGGTTTTGTCTCCTGATTATATTCTGAATGACATAAGATGAGAGAAAGGTAAGTGTATGGGAGGAAATTTATTTCTAGTTACCATGGGCATGTCTGTTGACACATGGAGCTGACTGGAATCAAGTTGGAAAGAAAGTTAAATTGAGTAAGATTTTTGTCAGAGTCATATTATTAAAAGAGGTCATCAACCTGTGCTAAAAAAATTAAAAAGCATTTATTCTGAGACATAAAACAATCCTTGTGCCCCAACCACCTATGTGCAGGAAATTGGCTGAGAAATCTCATTACTCCAAGAAGCATAAAGATATATTACCTGATACCTTTTTAAGAAGTGGCCAAAGATAATGGATATCATCAAAAAGTCTATAAATAATAAATGCTAGAGAGGATGGGGAGAAAAGGGAATTGTACACTGTAGATGGGAATGTAAATTGGTGCAGCCACTATAGAAAAGAGTATGGAGTTTCCTTAAAAACTAAAAATAGAACTACAAACGATCCAGCAATTCAACTCCTAGGTATATATCCAGAAAAAATGAAAATTCTAATTCAAAAAGACACATGCACCCCAATGTTCATAGCAGCACTATTTACAGTAACCAAGACATAGAAGCAACTCAAGTGCCCATCAACAAAAGATTGGAGATTTTTGAGAAGATGGTGGAAGAGTAAGATGCAGAGATCACCTTCCTCCCCACAGATACATCAGAAATACATCTACACGTGGAACTGCTCCTATAGAACACCCACTGAACGCTGGCAGAAGACCTCAGACCTCCCCAAAGGCAAGAAACTCCCCACGTACCTCGGTAGGGCAAAAGAAAAAAAGAAAAAACAGAGACAAAAGAATAGGGACGGGACCTGCACCAGTGGGAGGGAGCTGTGAAGGAGGAAAGGTTTCCACACACTAGAAGCCCCTTCGCGGGCGAAGACTGCGGGTGTTGGAGGGGGGAAGCTTCAGAGCCACGGAGGAGAGCACAGCAACAGGGGTGCAGAGGGCAAAGCGGAGAGATTCCCGCACAGAGGATCGGTGCCGACCAGCACTCACCAGCCCGAGAGGCTTGTCTGTTCACCTGCCGGGGCGGGCGGGGGCTGGGAGCTGAGGCTCGGGCTTCGGTGGGATCCCAGGGAGAGGACTGGGGTTGGCAGCGTGAACACAGCCTGAAGGGGTTAGCGCACCACAGCTAGCCGGGAGGGAGTCCGGGAAAAGTCTGGAGCTGCCGAAGAGACAAGAGACTTTTTCTTGCCCCTTTGTTTCCTGGTGCGCTAGGAGAGGGGATTAAGAGCGCTGCTTAAAGGAGCTCCAGAGACGGGCGCGAGCCGCGGCTATCAGCGCGGACCCCAGAGACGGGCATGAGACGCTAAGGCTGCTGCTGCCGCCACCAAGAAGCCTGTGGGTGGGCACAGGTCACTATCCCCACCTCCCCTCCCGGGAGCCTGTGCAGCTCGCCACTGCCAGGGTCCCGTGATCCAGCGACAACTTCCCCGGGAGAACGCACGGCGCGCCGCAGGCTGGAGCAACGTCACGCTGGCCTCTGCCGCCGCAGGTTCGCCCGCATCTGTACCCCTCCCTCCCCCCGGGCCTGAGTGAGCCAGAGCCACCAAATCAGCTGCTCCTTTAACCCTGTCCGGTCTGAGCGAAGAACAGACGTCCTCAGGTGACCTACACACAGAGGCGGGTCCAGATCCAAAGCTGAATCCCAGGAGCTGTGTGAACAAAGAAGAGAAGGGGAAATCTCTCCCAGCAGCCTCAGGAGAAGCGGATGAAATCTCCACAGTCAACTTGATGTACCCTGCATCTGTGGAATACCTGAATAGACAATGAATCATCCCAAATTG
>NW_026645896.1:0-114257 GCF_949987535.1 Balaenoptera acutorostrata
CATTACACCTTAAATATCCTAGGAAAGAGAAAAATGGATAAAGAAGTTGGGGTCCTCATGTACAATGGAATATCACTCAGCCATGAAATCAACGTCATAAGGCTAGTAGCAGCACGATGAGTGGATTTAGGTACGACGATTCTAAGTGAAATAAGTCACACAGAAAAAGACACTTATCATAAGATATCACTTCTAGAGGGAATGTAAAAACCGCTACACTTGAACTGAATTACAAAACAGAACAGAGTCACACGTTTAGAAAACACACTATGGCTGCTGAACGGGAAAGGTGAGGTGGGGTGATGCATAAAACAAGGGTTTCAAATTAGCTCAGATACCGTTCCATAAACCCAATATGTAAGAGACAAGACCTATTCCTTTTTCAGTGAACTGGACTCAACACCCCCGATTCACCGCACAAGAATATATCTGACTAGTAAGAATCTTCAAACCTATGTATTGATATCTCTCTGTAAGTGAGTCAAGGGGGTGTAAAGCGGCATAAACACAGCCGTGAAAAGCAGCTAAACCCCATTATAAAAATAAATTACTTTTCAAAACCCGTGAAACAAAGACAGTGAAAGAGAGAGAAATTCTTCCAAAATTCGTTCAGGGGCTGTGATGCAACCTGGATTGACCATATCTAGACCCACAGCTGATTGAGACATAAGGGTGGACACTCTTGGGGCTGAGAGGTTCGGTGAGGTTGGGTGAGCCAACGCAGACCCTTTCAAGTAATACTGCATGGTACCCATCCCATGGGTCCCAAATCTCCAGGTTCAAGGGCATCTTCCTACGTCGAAAACAGGCATGAGAAACCCAGAAGATGGTACACTGTGTGATCGGGAAAGGTTTCTAAAACGCACCTCATTTCTCATCTCCTTTGCTCGGGTTCGCCATTCCAGCCGATTTACTAGCCATCTCCCTCCTTGGAGAATCAGCACCTTTACCCTCCTGTTCCGTACAGGTTGCAAATTGTCCTGAGGATGAACGGGAAGAGGGGGAACCAATGAGAGACTAGCTCTAGGTGTTGGGACAGGCACAGGTCACTCTATTTTCCCATCAGGAAGAAGAATTAAGCACAAGCTCAGCCTGCCCCCCAGAACCAGAAGAGGGCCTGAAGCAATCCTGCGCTTTTGCGGCCAGCTCCCAAAAAAGCGAGTTGAAAAATGGAGCTCAGGGGCACTGCAATTCACAAACCTGCAGAGTTTTAAATGATACCTCTCGTCCACAAATATATTAAGGGAAGGCAACGAAGAGGCTTTGAAAGCAAGGCAGAATTGCAGGAAACAGATTTCAGGAGGTAGATTCGAATCGCCTTGAAAGCACATGAAAAGCGGCAAAACGTGGACAATGATGCCCTTGGCCAAAAAGGGCGTATGCGTTTTTTCCTGAATATATTCAGGAAAAAACGCATACGCCCTTTTTGGCCAACCAAGCCACCTGGAAAGGCCAATCAGCGCTCCAAAGAAGTCTCGCTTCCCAGCGGGCAAAAGGGCCATGCGGAAAAAAGTGTCCAAACCAGAAATGCAGGACCGGCCATGGAGAAATGGGAGCCTTGCTACGCTGATGGGTGGGATGTAAATTGCCAACAGCCACTCTGGAGAAGTGTACGGTGTGTTCTGAAACATCTAAAAAACACAGCTTGGAGAGCATAGGGCACTTCCACTCATGGGCGTATAAATTGGGAAAACTAAAAATCAGCAAGACACAGGCACCCCAAAGTTTAGGGCTGCTCTGTTGACAAGAACCCCCACTTCATTACACCTTAAATATCCTAGGAAAGAGAAAAATGGATAAAGAAGTTGGGGTCCTCATGTACAATGGAATATCACTCAGCCATGAAATCAACGTCATAAGGCTAGTAGCAGCACGATGAGTGGATTTAGGTACGACGATTCTAAGTGAAATAAGTCACACAGAAAAAGACACTTATCATAAGATATCACTTCTAGAGGGAATGTAAAAACCGCTACACTTGAACTGAATTACAAAACAGAACAGAGTCACACGTTTAGAAAACACACTATGGCTGCTGAACGGGAAAGGTGAAGTGGGGTGATGCATAAAACAAGGGTTTCAAATTAGCTCAGATACCGTTCCATAAACCCAATATGTAAGAGACAAGACCTATTCCTTTTTCAGTGAACTGGACTCAACACCCCCGATTCACCGCACAAGAATATATCTGACTAGTAAGAATCTTCAAACCTATGTATTGATATCTCTCTGTAAGTGAGTCAAGGGGGTGTAAAGCGGCATAAACACAGCCGTGAAAAGCAGCTAAACCCCATTATAAAAATAAATTACTTTTCAAAACCCGTGAAACAAAGACAGTGAAAGAGAGAGAAATTCTTCCAAAATTCGTTCAGGGGCTGTGATGCAACCTGGATTGACCATATCTAGACCCACAGCTGATTGAGACATAAGGGTGGACACTCTTGGGGCTGAGAGGTTCGGTGAGGTTGGGTGAGCCAACGCAGACCCTTTCAAGTAATACTGCATGGTACCCATCCCATGGGTCCCAAATCTCCAGGTTCAAGGGCATCTTCCTACGTCGAAAACAGGCATGAGAAACCCAGAAGATGGTACACTGTGTGATCGGGAAAGGTTTCTAAAACGCACCTCATTTCTCATCTCCTTTGCTCGGGTTCGCCATTCCAGCCGATTTACTAGCCATCTCCCTCCTTGGAGAATCAGCACCTTTACCCTCCTGTTCCGTACAGGTTGCAAATTGTCCTGAGGATGAACGGGAAGAGGGGGAACCAATGAGAGACTAGCTCTAGGTGTTGGGACAGGCACAGGTCACTCTATTTTCCCATCAGGAAGAAGAATTAAGCACAAGCTCAGCCTGCCCCCCAGAACCAGAAGAGGGCCTGAAGCAATCCTGCGCTTTTGCGGCCAGCTCCCAAAAAAGCGAGTTGAAAAATGGAGCTCAGGGGCACTGCAATTCACAAACCTGCAGAGTTTTAAATGATACCTCTCGTCCACAAATATATTAAGGGAAGGCAACGAAGAGGCTTTGAAAGCAAGGCAGAATTGCAGGAAACAGATTTCAGGAGGTAGATTCGAATCGCCTTGAAAGCACATGAAAAGCGGCAAAACGTGGACAATGATGCCCTTGGCCAAAAAGGGCGTATGCGTTTTTTCCTGAATATATTCAGGAAAAAACGCATACACCCTTTTTGGCCAACCAAGCAACCTGGAAAGGCCAATCAGCGCTCCAAAGAAGTCTCGCTTCCCAGCGGGCAAAAGGGCCATGCGGAAAAAAGTGTCCAAACCAGAAATGCAGGACCGGCCATGGAGAAATGGGAGCCTTGCTACGCTGATGGGTGGGATGTAAATTGCCAACAGCCACTCTGGAGAAGTGTACGGTGTGTTCTGAAACATCTAAAAAACACAGCTTGGAGAGCATAGGGCACTTCCACTCATGGGCGTATAAATTGGGAAAACTAAAAATCAGCAAGACACAGGCACCCCAAAGTTTAGGGCTGCTCTGTTGACAAGAACCCCCACTTCATTACACCTTAAATATCCTAGGAAAGAGAAAAATGGATAAAGAAGTTGGGGTCCTCATGTACAATGGAATATCACTCAGCCATGAAATCAACGTCATAAGGCTAGTAGCAGCACGATGAGTGGATTTAGGTACGACGATTCTAAGTGAAATAAGTCACACAGAAAAAGACACTTATCATAAGATATCACTTCTAGAGGGAATGTAAAAACCGCTACACTTGAACTGAATTACAAAACAGAACAGAGTCACACGTTTAGAAAACACACTATGGCTGCTGAACGGGAAAGGTGAGGTGGGGTGATGCATAAAACAAGGGTTTCAAATTAGCTCAGATACCGTTCCATAAACCCAATATGTAAGAGACAAGACCTATTCCTTTTTCAGTGAACTGGACTCAACACCCCCGATTCACCGCACAAGAATATATCTGACTAGTAAGAATCTTCAAACCTATGTATTGATATCTCTCTGTAAGTGAGTCAAGGGGGTGTAAAGCGGCATAAACACAGCCGTGAAAAGCAGCTAAACCCCATTATAAAAATAAATTACTTTTCAAAACCCGTGAAACAAAGACAGTGAAAGAGAGAGAAATTCTTCCAAAATTCGTTCAGGGGCTGTGATGCAACCTGGATTGACCATATCTAGACCCACAGCTGATTGAGACATAAGGGTGGACACTCTTGGGGCTGAGAGGTTCGGTGAGGTTGGGTGAGCCAACGCAGACCCTTTCAAGTAATACTGCATGGTACCCATCCCATGGGTCCCAAATCTCCAGGTTCAAGGGCATCTTCCTACGTCGAAAACAGGCATGAGAAACCCAGAAGATGGTACACTGTGTGATCGGGAAAGGTTTCTAAAACGCACCTCATTTCTCATCTCCTTTGCTCGGGTTCGCCATTCCAGCCGATTTACTAGCCATCTCCCTCCTTGGAGAATCAGCACCTTTACCCTCCTGTTCCGTACAGGTTGCAAATTGTCCTGAGGATGAACGGGAAGAGGGGGAACCAATGAGAGACTAGCTCTAGGTGTTGGGACAGGCACAGGTCACTCTATTTTCCCATCAGGAAGAAGAATTAAGCACAAGCTCAGCCTGCCCCCCAGAACCAGAAGAGGGCCTGAAGCAATCCTGCGCTTTTGCGGCCAGCTCCCAAAAAAGCGAGTTGAAAAATGGAGCTCAGGGGCACTGCAATTCACAAACCTGCAGAGTTTTAAATGATACCTCTCGTCCACAAATATATTAAGGGAAGGCAACGAAGAGGCTTTGAAAGCAAGGCAGAATTGCAGGAAACAGATTTCAGGAGGTAGATTCGAATCGCCTTGAAAGCACATGAAAAGCGGCAAAACGTGGACAATGATGCCCTTGGCCAAAAAGGGCGTATGCGTTTTTTCCTGAATATATTCAGGAAAAAACGCATACGCCCTTTTTGGCCAACCAAGCCACCTGGAAAGGCCAATCAGCGCTCCAAAGAAGTCTCGCTTCCCAGCGGGCAAAAGGGCCATGCGGAAAAAAGTGTCCAAACCAGAAATGCAGGACCGGCCATGGAGAAATGGGAGCCTTGCTACGCTGATGGGTGGGATGTAAATTGCCAACAGCCACTCTGGAGAAGTGTACGGTGTGTTCTGAAACATCTAAAAAACACAGCTTGGAGAGCATAGGGCACTTCCACTCATGGGCGTATAAATTGGGAAAACTAAAAATCAGCAAGACACAGGCACCCCAAAGTTTAGGGCTGCTCTGTTGACAAGAACCCCCACTTCATTACACCTTAAATATCCTAGGAAAGAGAAAAATGGATAAAGAAGTTGGGGTCCTCATGTACAATGGAATATCACTCAGCCATGAAATCAACGTCATAAGGCTAGTAGCAGCACGATGAGTGGATTTAGGTACGACGATTCTAAGTGAAATAAGTCACACAGAAAAAGACACTTATCATAAGATATCACTTCTAGAGGGAATGTAAAAACCGCTACACTTGAACTGAATTACAAAACAGAACAGAGTCACACGTTTAGAAAACACACTATGGCTGCTGAACGGGAAAGGTGAGGTGGGGTGATGCATAAAACAAGGGTTTCAAATTAGCTCAGATACCGTTCCATAAACCCAATATGTAAGAGACAAGACCTATTCCTTTTTCAGTGAACTGGACTCAACACCCCCGATTCACCACACAAGAATATATCTGACTAGTAAGAATCTTCAAACCTATGTATTGATATCTCTCTGTAAGTGAGTCAAGGGGGTGTAAAGCGGCATAAACACAGCCGTGAAAAGCAGCTAAACCCCATTATAAAAATAAATTACTTTTCAAAACCCGTGAAACAAAGACAGTGAAAGAGAGAGAAATTCTTCCAAAATTCGTTCAGGGGCTGTGATGCAACCTGGATTGACCATATCTAGACCCACAGCTGATTGAGACATAAGGGTGGACACTCTTGGGGCTGAGAGGTTCGGTGAGGTTGGGTGAGCCAACGCAGACCCTTTCAAGTAATACTGCATGGTACCCATCCCATGGGTCCCAAATCTCCAGGTTCAAGGGCATCTTCCTACGTCGAAAACAGGCATGAGAAACCCAGAAGATGGTACACTGTGTGATCGGGAAAGGTTTCTAAAACGCACCTCATTTCTCATCTCCTTTGCTCGGGTTCGCCATTCCAGCCGATTTACTAGCCATCTCCCTCCTTGGAGAATCAGCACCTTTACCCTCCTATTCCGTACAGGTTGCAAATTGTCCTGAGGATGAACGGGAAGAGGGGGAACCAATGAGAGACTAGCTCTAGGTGTTGGGACAGGCACAGGTCACTCTATTTTCCCATCAGGAAGAAGAATTAAGCACAAGCTCAGCCTGCCCCCCAGAACCAGAAGAGGGCCTGAAGCAATCCTGCGCTTTTGCGGTCAGCTCCCAAAAAAGCGAGTTGAAAAATGGAGCTCAGGGGCACTGCAATTCACAAACCTGCAGAGTTTTAAATGATACCTCTCGTCCACAAATATATTAAGGGAAGGCAACGAAGAGGCTTTGAAAGCAAGGCAGAATTGCAGGAAACAGATTTCAGGAGGTAGATTCGAATCGCCTTGAAAGCACATGAAAAGCGGCAAAACGTGGACAATGATGCCCTTGGCCAAAAAGGGCGTATGCGTTTTTTCCTGAATATATTCAGGAAAAAACGCATACGCCCTTTTTGGCCAACCAAGCCACCTGGAAAGGCCAATCAGGGCTCCAAAGAAGTCTCGCTTCCCAGCGGGCAAAAGGGCCATGCGGAAAAAAGTGTCCAAACCAGAAATGCAGGACCGGCCATGGAGAAATGGGAGCCTTGCTACGCTGATGGGTGGGATGTAAATTGCCAACAGCCACTCTGGAGAAGTGTACGGTGTGTTCTGAAACATCTAAAAAACACAGCTTGGAGAGCATAGGGCACTTCCACTCATGGGCGTATAAATTGGGAAAACTAAAAATCAGCAAGACACAGGCACCCCAAAGTTTAGGGCTGCTCTGTTGACAAGAACCCCCACTTCATTACACCTTAAATATCCTAGGAAAGAGAAAAATGGATAAAGAAGTTGGGGTCCTCATGTACAATGGAATATCACTCAGCCATGAAATCAACGTCATAAGGCTAGTAGCAGCACGATGAGTGGATTTAGGTACGACGATTCTAAGTGAAATAAGTCACACAGAAAAAGACACTTATCATAAGATATCACTTCTAGAGGGAATGTAAAAACCGCTACACTTGAACTGAATTACAAAACAGAACAGAGTCACACGTTTAGAAAACACACTATGGCTGCTGAACGGGAAAGGTGAGGTGGGGTGATGCATAAAACAAGGGTTTCAAATTAGCTCAGATACCGTTCCATAAACCCAATATGTAAGAGACAAGACCTATTCCTTTTTCAGTGAACTGGACTCAACAACCCCGATTCACCACACAAGAATATATCTGACTAGTAAGAATCTTCAAACCTATGTATTGATATCTCTCTGTAAGTGAGTCAAGGGGGTGTAAAGCGGCATAAACACAGCCGTGAAAAGCAGCTAAACCCCATTATAAAAATAAATTACTTTTCAAAACCCGTGAAACAAAGACAGTGAAAGAGAGAGAAATTCTTCCAAAATTCGTTCAGGGGCTGTGATGCAACCTGGATTGACCATATCTAGACCCACAGCTGATTGAGACATAAGGGTGGACACTCTTGGGGCTGAGAGGTTCGGTGAGGTTGGGTGAGCCAACGCAGACCCTTTCAAGTAATACTGCATGGTACCCATCCCATGGGTCCCAAATCTCCAGGTTCAAGGGCATCTTCCTACGTCGAAAACAGGCATGAGAAACCCAGAAGATGGTACACTGTGTGATCGGGAAAGGTTTCTAAAACGCACCTCATTTCTCATCTCCTTTGCTCGGGTTCGCCATTCCAGCCGATTTACTAGCCATCTCCCTCTTTGGAGAATCAGCACCTTTACCCTCCTATTCCGTACAGGTTGCAAATTGTCCTGAGGATGAACGGGAAGAGGGGGAACCAATGAGAGACTAGCTCTAGGTGTTGGGACAGGCACAGGTCACTCTATTTTCCCATCAGGAAGAAGAATTAAGCACAAGCTCAGCCTGCCCCCCAGAACCAGAAGAGGGCCTGAAGCAATCCTGCGCTTTTGCGGTCAGCTCCCAAAAAAGCGAGTTGAAAAATGGAGCTCAGGGGCACTGCAATTCACAAACCTGCAGAGTTTTAAATGATACCTCTCGTCCACAAATATATTAAGGGAAGGCAACGAAGAGGCTTTGAAAGCAAGGCAGAATTGCAGGAAACAGATTTCAGGAGGTAGATTCGAATCGCCTTGAAAGCACATGAAAAGCGGCAAAACGTGGACAATGATGCCCTTGGCCAAAAAGGGCGTATGCGTTTTTTCCTGAATATATTCAGGAAAAAACGCATACGCCCTTTTTGGCCAACCAAGCCACCTGGAAAGGCCAATCAGCGCTCCAAAGAAGTCTCGCTTCCCAGCGGGCAAAAGGGCCATGCGGAAAAAGTGTCCAAACCAGAAATGCAGGACCGGCCATGGAGAAATGGGAGCCTTGCTACGCTGATGGGTGGGATGTAAATTGCCAACAGCCACTCTGGAGTAGTGTACGGTGTGTTCTGAAACATCTAAAAAACACAGCTTGGAGAGCATAGGGCACTTCCACTCATGGGCGTATAAATTGGGAAAACTAAAAATCAGCAAGACACAGGCACCCCAAAGTTTAGGGCTGCTCTGTTGACAAGAACCCCCACTTCATTACACCTTAAATATCCTAGGAAAGAGAAAAATGGATAAAGAAGTTGTGGTCCTCATGTACAATGGAATATCACTCAGCCATGAAATCAACGTCATAAGGCTAGTAGCAGCACGATGAGTGGATTTAGGTACGACGATTCTAAGTGAAATAAGTCACACAGAAAAAGACACTTATCATAAGATATCACTTCTAGAGGGAATGTAAAAACCGCTACACTTGAACTGAATTACAAAACAGAACAGAGTCACACGTTTAGAAAACACACTATGGCTGCTGAACGGGAAAGGTGAGGTGGGGTGATGCATAAAACAAGGGTTTCAAATTAGCTCAGATACCGTTCCATAAACCCAATATGTAAGAGACAAGACCTATTCCTTTTTCAGTGAACTGGACTCAACACCCCCGATTCACCGCACAAGAATATATCTGACTAGTAAGAATCTTCAAACCTATGTATTGATATCTCTCTGTAAGTGAGTCAAGGGGGTGTAAAGCGGCATAAACACAGCCGTGAAAAGCAGCTAAACCCCATTATAAAAATAAATTACTTTTCAAAACCCGTGAAACAAAGACAGTGAAAGAGAGAGAAATTCTTCCAAAATTCGTTCAGGGGCTGTGATGCAACCTGGATTGACCATATCTAGACCCACAGCTGATTGAGACATAAGGGTGGACACTCTTGGGGCTGAGAGGTTCGGTGAGGTTGGGTGAGCCAACGCAGACCCTTTCAAGTAATACTGCATGGTACCCATCCCATGGGTCCCAAATCTCCAGGTTCAAGGGCATCTTCCTACGTCGAAAACAGGCATGAGAAACCCAGAAGATGGTACACCGTGTGATCGGGAAAGGTTTCTAAAACGCACCTCATTTCTCATCTCCTTTGCTCGGGTTCGCCATTCCAGCCGATTTACTAGCCATCTCCCTCCTTGGAGAATCAGCACCTTTACCCTCCTGTTCCGTACAGGTTGCAAATTGTCCTGAGGATGAACGGGAAGAGGGGGAACCAATGAGAGACTAGCTCTAGGTGTTGGGAAAGGCACAGGTCACTCTATTTTCCCATCAGGAAGAAGAATTAAGCACAAGCTCAGCCTGCCCCCCAGAACCAGAAGAGGGCCTGAAGCAATCCTGCGCTTTTGCGGCCAGCTCCCAAAAAAGCGAGTTGAAAAATGGAGCTCAGGGGCACTGCAATTCACAAACCTGCAGAGTTTTAAATGATACCTCTCGTCCACAAATATATTAAGGGAAGGCAACGAAGAGGCTTTGAAAGCAAGGCAGAATTGCAGGAAACAGATTTCAGGAGGTAGATTCGAATCGCCTTGAAAGCACATGAAAAGCGGCAAAACGTGGACAATGATGCCCTTGGCCAAAAAGGGCGTATGCGTTTTTTCCTGAATATATTCAGGAAAAAACGCATACGCCCTTTTTGGCCAACCAAGCCACCTGGAAAGGCCAATCAGCGCTCCAAAGAAGTCTCGCTTCCCAGCGGGCAAAAGGGCCATGCGGAAAAAAGTGTCCAAACCAGAAATGCAGGACCGGCCATGGAGAAATGGGAGCCTTGCTACGCTGATGGGTGGGATGTAAATTGCCAACAGCCACTCTGGAGAAGTGTACGGTGTGTTCTGAAACATCTAAAAAACACAGCTTGGAGAGCATAGGGCACTTCCACTCATGGGCGTATAAATTGGGAAAACTAAAAATCAGCAAGACACAGGCACCCCAAAGTTTAGGGCTGCTCTGTTGACAAGAACCCCCACTTCATTACACCTTAAATATCCTAGGAAAGAGAAAAATGGATAAAGAAGTTGGGGTCCTCATGTACAATGGAATATCACTCAGCCATGAAATCAACGTCATAAGGCTAGTAGCAGCACGATGAGTGGATTTAGGTACGACGATTCTAAGTGAAATAAGTCACACAGAAAAAGACACTTATCATAAGATATCACTTCTAGAGGGAATGTAAAAACCGCTACACTTGAACTGAATTACAAAACAGAACAGAGTCACACGTTTAGAAAACACACTATGGCTGCTGAACGGGAAAGGTGAGGTGGGGTGATGCATAAAACAAGGGTTTCAAATTAGCTCAGATACCGTTCCATAAACCCAATATGTAAGAGACAAGACCTATTCCTTTTTCAGTGAACTGGACTCAACACCCCCGATTCACCCCACAAGAATATATCTGACTAGTAAGAATCTTCAAACCTATGTATTGATATCTCTCTGTAAGTGAGTCAAGGGGGTGTAAAGCGGCATAAACACAGCCGTGAAAAGCAGCTAAACCCCATTATAAAAATAAATTACTTTTCAAAACCCGTGAAACAAAGACAGTGAAAGAGAGAGAAATTCTTCCAAAATTCGTTCAGGGGCTGTGATGCAACCTGGATTGACCATATCTAGACCCACAGCTGATTGAGACATAAGGGTGGACACTCTTGGGGCTGAGAGGTTCGGTGAGGTTGGGTGAGCCAACGCAGACCCTTTCAAGTAATACTGCATGGTACCCATCCCATGGGTCCCAAATCTCCAGGTTCAAGGGCATCTTCCTACGTCGAAAACAGGCATGAGAAACCCAGAAGATGGTACACCGTGTGATCGGGAAAGGTTTCTAAAACGCACCTCATTTCTCATCTCCTTTGCTCGGGTTCGCCATTCCAGCCGATTTACTAGCCATCTCCCTCCTTGGAGAATCAGCACCTTTACCCTCCTGTTCCGTACAGGTTGCAAATTGTCCTGAGGATGAACGGGAAGAGGGGGAACCAATGAGAGACTAGCTCTAGGTGTTGGGAAAGGCACAGGTCACTCTATTTTCCCATCAGGAAGAAGAATTAAGCACAAGCTCAGCCTGCCCCCCAGAACCAGAAGAAGGCCTGAAGCAATCCTGCGATTTTGCGGCCAGCTCCCAAAAAAGCGAGTTGAAAAATGGAGCTCAGGGGCACTGCAATTCACAAACCTGCAGAGTTTTAAATGATACCTCTCGTCCACAAATATATTAAGGGAAGGCAACGAAGAGGCTTTGAAAGCAAGGCAGAATTGCAGGAAACAGATTTCAGGAGGTAGATTCGAATCGCCTTGAAAGCACATGAAAAGCGGCAAAACGTGGACAATGATGCCCTTGGCCAAAAAGGGCGTATGCGTTTTTTCCTGAATATATTCAGGAAAAAACGCATACGCCCTTTTTGGCCAACCAAGCCACCTGGAAAGGCCAATCAGCGCTCCAAAGAAGTCTCGCTTCCCAGCGGGCAAAAGGGCCATGCGGAAAAAGTGTCCAAACCAGAAATGCAGGACCAGCCATGGAGAAATGGGAGCCTTGCTACGCTGATGGGTGGGATGTAAATTGCCAACAGCCACTCTGGAGTAGTGTACGGTGTGTTCTGAAACATCTAAAAAACACAGCTTGGAGAGCATAGGGCACTTCCACTCATGGGCGTATAAATTGGGAAAACTAAAAATCAGCAAGACACAGGCACCCCAAAGTTTAGGGCTGCTCTGTTGACAAGAACCCCCACTTCATTACACCTTAAATATCCTAGGAAAGAGAAAAATGGATAAAGAAGTTGTGGTCCTCATGTACAATGGAATATCACTCAGCCATGAAATCAACGTCATAAGGCTAGTAGCAGCACGATGAGTGGATTTAGGTACGACGATTCTAAGTGAAATAAGTCACACAGAAAAAGACACTTATCATAAGATATCACTTCTAGAGGGAATGTAAAAACCGCTACACTTGAACTGAATTACAAAACAGAACAGAGTCACACGTTTAGAAAACACACTATGGCTGCTGAACGGGAAAGGTGAGGTGGGGTGATGCATAAAACAAGGGTTTCAAATTAGCTCAGATACCGTTCCATAAACCCAATATGTAAGAGACAAGACCTATTCCTTTTTCAGTGAACTGGACTCAACACCCCCGATTCACCGCACAAGAATATATCTGACTAGTAAGAATCTTCAAACCTATGTATTGATATCTCTCTGTAAGTGAGTCAAGGGGGTGTAAAGCGGCATAAACACAGCCGTGAAAAGCAGCTAAACCCCATTATAAAAATAAATTACTTTTCAAAACCCGTGAAACAAAGACAGTGAAAGAGAGAGAAATTCTTCCAAAATTCGTTCAGGGGCTGTGATGCAACCTGGATTGACCATATCTAGACCCACAGCTGATTGAGACATAAGGGTGGACACTCTTGGGGCTGAGAGGTTCGGTGAGGTTGGGTGAGCCAACGCAGACCCTTTCAAGTAATACTGCATGGTACCCATCCCATGGGTCCCAAATCTCCAGGTTCAAGGGCATCTTCCTACGTCGAAAACAGGCATGAGAAACCCAGAAGATGGTACACCGTGTGATCGGGAAAGGTTTCTAAAACGCACCTCATTTCTCATCTCCTTTGCTCGGGTTCGCCATTCCAGCCGATTTACTAGCCATCTCCCTCCTTGGAGAATCAGCACCTTTACCCTCCTGTTCCGTACAGGTTGCAAATTGTCCTGAGGATGAACGGGAAGAGGGGGAACCAATGAGAGACTAGCTCTAGGTGTTGGGAAAGGCACAGGTCACTCTATTTTCCCATCAGGAAGAAGAATTAAGCACAAGCTCAGCCTGCCCCCCAGAACCAGAAGAGGGCCTGAAGCAATCCTGCGCTTTTGCGGCCAGCTCCCAAAAAAGCGAGTTGAAAAATGGAGCTCAGGGGCACTGCAATTCACAAACCTGCAGAGTTTTAAATGATACCTCTCGTCCACAAATATATTAAGGGAAGGCAACGAAGAGGCTTTGAAAGCAAGGCAGAATTGCAGGAAACAGATTTCAGGAGGTAGATTCGAATCGCCTTGAAAGCACATGAAAAGCGGCAAAACGTGGACAATGATGCCCTTGGCCAAAAAGGGCGTATGCGTTTTTTCCTGAATATATTCAGGAAAAAACGCATACGCCCTTTTTGGCCAACCAAGCCACCTGGAAAGGCCAATCAGCGCTCCAAAGAAGTCTCGCTTCCCAGCGGGCAAAAGGGCCATGCGGAAAAAAGTGTCCAAACCAGAAATGCAGGACCGGCCATGGAGAAATGGGAGCCTTGCTACGCTGATGGGTGGGATGTAAATTGCCAACAGCCACTCTGGAGAAGTGTACGGTGTGTTCTGAAACATCTAAAAAACACAGCTTGGAGAGCATAGGGCACTTCCACTCATGGGCGTATAAATTGGGAAAACTAAAAATCAGCAAGACACAGGCACCCCAAAGTTTAGGGCTGCTCTGTTGACAAGAACCCCCACTTCATTACACCTT
Organism: Balaenoptera acutorostrata; assembly: GCF_949987535.1. Taxonomy (NCBI): domain Eukaryota; kingdom Metazoa; phylum Chordata; class Mammalia; order Artiodactyla; family Balaenopteridae; genus Balaenoptera; species Balaenoptera acutorostrata. Next base: position 14,082 of record NW_026645896.1, read on the forward strand.
AAATATCCTAGGAAAGAGAAAAATGGATAAAGAAGTTGGGGTCCTCATGTACAATGGAATATCACTCAGCCATGAAATCAACGTCATAAGGCTAGTAGCAGCACGATGAGTGGATTTAGGTACGACGATTCTAAGTGAAATAAGTCACACAGAAAAAGACACTTATCATAAGATATCACTTCTAGAGGGAATGTAAAAACCGCTACACTTGAACTGAATTACAAAACAGAACAGAGTCACACGTTTAGAAAACACACTATGGCTGCTGAACGGGAAAGGTGAGGTGGGGTGATGCATAAAACAAGGGTTTCAAATTAGCTCAGATACCGTTCCATAAACCCAATATGTAAGAGACAAGACCTATTCCTTTTTCAGTGAACTGGACTCAACACCCCCGATTCACCCCACAAGAATATATCTGACTAGTAAGAATCTTCAAACCTATGTATTGATATCTCTCTGTAAGTGAGTCAAGGGGGTGTAAAGCGGCATAAACACAGCCGTGAAAAGCAGCTAAACCCCATTATAAAAATAAATTACTTTTCAAAACCCGTGAAACAAAGACAGTGAAAGAGAGAGAAATTCTTCCAAAATTCGTTCAGGGGCTGTGATGCAACCTGGATTGACCATATCTAGACCCACAGCTGATTGAGACATAAGGGTGGACACTCTTGGGGCTGAGAGGTTCGGTGAGGTTGGGTGAGCCAACGCAGACCCTTTCAAGTAATACTGCATGGTACCCATCCCATGGGTCCCAAATCTCCAGGTTCAAGGGCATCTTCCTACGTCGAAAACAGGCATGAGAAACCCAGAAGATGGTACACCGTGTGATCGGGAAAGGTTTCTAAAACGCACCTCATTTCTCATCTCCTTTGCTCGGGTTCGCCATTCCAGCCGATTTACTAGCCATCTCCCTCCTTGGAGAATCAGCACCTTTACCCTCCTGTTCCGTACAGGTTGCAAATTGTCCTGAGGATGAACGGGAAGAGGGGGAACCAATGAGAGACTAGCTCTAGGTGTTGGGAAAGGCACAGGTCACTCTATTTTCCCATCAGGAAGAAGAATTAAGCACAAGCTCAGCCTGCCCCCCAGAACCAGAAGAAGGCCTGAAGCAATCCTGCGATTTTGCGGCCAGCTCCCAAAAAAGCGAGTTGAAAAATGGAGCTCAGGGGCACTGCAATTCACAAACCTGCAGAGTTTTAAATGATACCTCTCGTCCACAAATATATTAAGGGAAGGCAACGAAGAGGCTTTGAAAGCAAGGCAGAATTGCAGGAAACAGATTTCAGGAGGTAGATTCGAATCGCCTTGAAAGCACATGAAAAGCGGCAAAACGTGGACAATGATGCCCTTGGCCAAAAAGGGCGTATGCGTTTTTTCCTGAATATATTCAGGAAAAAACGCATACGCCCTTTTTGGCCAACCAAGCCACCTGGAAAGGCCAATCAGCGCTCCAAAGAAGTCTCGCTTCCCAGCGGGCAAAAGGGCCATGCGGAAAAAAGTGTCCAAACCAGAAATGCAGGACCGGCCATGGAGAAATGGGAGCCTTGCTACGCTGATGGGTGGGATGTAAATTGCCAACAGCCACTCTGGAGAAGTGTACGGTGTGTTCTGAAACATCTAAAAAACACAGCTTGGAGAGCATAGGGCACTTCCACTCATGGGCGTATAAATTGGGAAAACTAAAAATCAGCAAGACACAGGCACCCCAAAGTTTAGGGCTGCTCTGTTGACAAGAACCCCCACTTCATTACACCTTAAATATCCTAGGAAAGAGAAAAATGGATAAAGAAGTTGGGGTCCTCATGTACAATGGAATATCACTCAGCCATGAAATCAACGTCATAAGGCTAGTAGCAGCACGATGAGTGGATTTAGGTACGACGATTCTAAGTGAAATAAGTCACACAGAAAAAGACACTTATCATAAGATATCACTTCTAGAGGGAATGTAAAAACCGCTACACTTGAACTGAATTACAAAACAGAACAGAGTCACACGTTTAGAAAACACACTATGGCTGCTGAACGGGAAAGGTGAGGTGGGGTGATGCATAAAACAAGGGTTTCAAATTAGCTCAGATACCGTTCCATAAACCCAATATGTAAGAGACAAGACCTATTCCTTTTTCAGTGAACTGGACTCAACACCCCCGATTCACCGCACAAGAATATATCTGACTAGTAAGAATCTTCAAACCTATGTATTGATATCTCTCTGTAAGTGAGTCAAGGGGGTGTAAAGCGGCATAAACACAGCCGTGAAAAGCAGCTAAACCCCATTATAAAAATAAATTACTTTTCAAAACCCGTGAAACAAAGACAGTGAAAGAGAGAGAAATTCTTCCAAAATTCGTTCAGGGGCTGTGATGCAACCTGGATTGACCATATCTAGACCCACAGCTGATTGAGACATAAGGGTGGACACTCTTGGGGCTGAGAGGTTCGGTGAGGTTGGGTGAGCCAACGCAGACCCTTTCAAGTAATACTGCATGGTACCCATCCCATGGGTCCCAAATCTCCAGGTTCAAGGGCATCTTCCTACGTCGAAAACAGGCATGAGAAACCCAGAAGATGGTACACCGTGTGATCGGGAAAGGTTTCTAAAACGCACCTCATTTCTCATCTCCTTTGCTCGGGTTCGCCATTCCAGCCGATTTACTAGCCATCTCCCTCCTTGGAGAATCAGCACCTTTACCCTCCTGTTCCGTACAGGTTGCAAATTGTCCTGAGGATGAACGGGAAGAGGGGGAACCAATGAGAGACTAGCTCTAGGTGTTGGGACAGGCACAGGTCACTCTATTTTCCCATCAGGAAGAAGAATTAAGCACAAGCTCAGCCTGCCCCCCAGAACCAGAAGAGGGCCTGAAGCAATCCTGCGCTTTTGCGGCCAGCTCCCAAAAAAGCGAGTTGAAAAATGGAGCTCAGGGGCACTGCAATTCACAAACCTGCAGAGTTTTAAATGATACCTCTCGTCCACAAATATATTAAGGGAAGGCAACGAAGAGGCTTTGAAAGCAAGGCAGAATTGCAGGAAACAGATTTCAGGAGGTAGATTCGAATCGCCTTGAAAGCACATGAAAAGCGGCAAAACGTGGACAATGATGCCCTTGGCCAAAAAGGGCGTATGCGTTTTTTCCTGAATATATTCAGGAAAAAACGCATACGCCCTTTTTGGCCAACCAAGCAACCTGGAAAGGCCAATCAGCGCTCCAAAGAAGTCTCGCTTCCCAGCGGGCAAAAGGGCCATGCGGAAAAAAGTGTCCAAACCAGAAATGCAGGACCGGCCATGGAGAAATGGGAGCCTTGCTACGCTGATGGGTGGGATGTAAATTGCCAACAGCCACTCTGGAGAAGTGTACGGTGTGTTCTGAAACATCTAAAAAACACAGCTTGGAGAGCATAGGGCACTTCCACTCATGGGCGTATAAATTGGGAAAACTAAAAATCAGCAAGACACAGGCACCCCAAAGTTTAGGGCTGCTCTGTTGACAAGAACCCCCACTTCATTACACCTTAAATATCCTAGGAAAGAGAAAAATGGATAAAGAAGTTGGGGTCCTCATGTACAATGGAATATCACTCAGCCATGAAATCAACGTCATAAGGCTAGTAGCAGCACGATGAGTGGATTTAGGTACGACGATTCTAAGTGAAATAAGTCACACAGAAAAAGACACTTATCATAAGATATCACTTCTAGAGGGAATGTAAAAACCGCTACACTTGAACTGAATTACAAAACAGAACAGAGTCACACGTTTAGGAAACACACTATGGCTGCTGAACGGGAAAGGTGAGGTGGGGTGATGCATAAAACAAGGGTTTCAAATTAGCTCCGATACCGTTCCATAAACCCAATATGTAAGAGACAAGACCTATTCCTTTTTCAGTGAACTGGACTCAACACCCCCGATTCACCGCACAAGAATATATCTGACTAGTAAGAATCTTCAAACCTATGTATTGATATCTCTCTGTAAGTGAGTCAAGGGGGTGTAAAGCGGCATAAACACAGCCGTGAAAAGCAGCTAAACCCCATTATAAAAATAAATTACTTTTCAAAACCCGTGAAACAAAGACAGTGAAAGAGAGAGAAATTCTTCCAAAATTCGTTCAGGGGCTGTGATGCAACCTGGATTGACCATATCTAGACCCACAGCTGATTGAGACATAAGGGTGGACACTCTTGGGGCTGAGAGGTTCGGTGAGGTTGGGTGAGCCAACGCAGACCCTTTCAAGTAATACTGCATGGTACCCATCCCATGGGTCCCAAATCTCCAGGTTCAAGGGCATCTTCCTACGTCGAAAACAGGCATGAGAAACCCAGAAGATGGTACACCGTGTGATCGGGAAAGGTTTCTAAAACGCACCTCATTTCTCATCTCCTTTGCTCGGGTTCGCCATTCCAGCCGATTTACTAGCCATCTCCCTCCTTGGAGAATCAGCACCTTTACCCTCCTGTTCCGTACAGGTTGCAAATTGTCCTGAGGATGAACGGGAAGAGGGGGAACCAATGAGAGACTAGCTCTAGGTGTTGGGAAAGGCACAGGTCACTCTATTTTCCCATCAGGAAGAAGAATTAAGCACAAGCTCAGCCTGCCCCCCAGAACCAGAAGAAGGCCTGAAGCAATCCTGCGATTTTGCGGCCAGCTCCCAAAAAAGCGAGTTGAAAAATGGAGCTCAGGGGCACTGCAATTCACAAACCTGCAGAGTTTTAAATGATACCTCTCGTCCACAAATATATTAAGGGAAGGCAACGAAGAGGCTTTGAAAGCAAGGCAGAATTGCAGGAAACAGATTTCAGGAGGTAGATTCGAATCGCCTTGAAAGCACATGAAAAGCGGCAAAACGTGGACAATGATGCCCTTGGCCAAAAAGGGCGTATGCGTTTTTTCCTGAATATATTCAGGAAAAAACGCATACGCCCTTTTTGGCCAACCAAGCCACCTGGAAAGGCCAATCAGCGCTCCAAAGAAGTCTCGCTTCCCAGCGGGCAAAAGGGCCATGCGGAAAAAAGTGTCCAAACCAGAAATGCAGGACCGGCCATGGAGAAATGGGAGCCTTGCTACGCTGATGGGTGGGATGTAAATTGCCAACAGCCACTCTGGAGAAGTGTACGGTGTGTTCTGAAACATCTAAAAAACACAGCTTGGAGAGCATAGGGCACTTCCACTCATGGGCGTATAAATTGGGAAAACTAAAAATCAGCAAGACACAGGCACCCCAAAGTTTAGGGCTGCTCTGTTGACAAGAACCCCCACTTCATTACACCTTAAATATCCTAGGAAAGAGAAAAATGGATAAAGAAGTTGGGGTCCTCATGTACAATGGAATATCACTCAGCCATGAAATCAACGTCATAAGGCTAGTAGCAGCACGATGAGTGGATTTAGGTACGACGATTCTAAGTGAAATAAGTCACACAGAAAAAGACACTTATCATAAGATATCACTTCTAGAGGGAATGTAAAAACCGCTACACTTGAACTGAATTACAAAACAGAACAGAGTCACACGTTTAGAAAACACACTATGGCTGCTGAACGGGAAAGGTGAGGTGGGGTGATGCATAAAACAAGGGTTTCAAATTAGCTCAGATACCGTTCCATAAACCCAATATGTAAGAGACAAGACCTATTCCTTTTTCAGTGAACTGGACTCAACACCCCCGATTCACCGCACAAGAATATATCTGACTAGTAAGAATCTTCAAACCTATGTATTGATATCTCTCTGTAAGTGAGTCAAGGGGGTGTAAAGCGGCATAAACACAGCCGTGAAAAGCAGCTAAACCCCATTATAAAAATAAATTACTTTTCAAAACCCGTGAAACAAAGACAGTGAAAGAGAGAGAAATTCTTCCAAAATTCGTTCAGGGGCTGTGATGCAACCTGGATTGACCATATCTAGACCCACAGCTGATTGAGACATAAGGGTGGACACTCTTGGGGCTGAGAGGTTCGGTGAGGTTGGGTGAGCCAACGCAGACCCTTTCAAGTAATACTGCATGGTACCCATCCCATGGGTCCCAAATCTCCAGGTTCAAGGGCATCTTCCTACGTCGAAAACAGGCATGAGAAACCCAGAAGATGGTACACCGTGTGATCGGGAAAGGTTTCTAAAACGCACCTCATTTCTCATCTCCTTTGCTCGGGTTCGCCATTCCAGCCGATTTACTAGCCATCTCCCTCCTTGGAGAATCAGCACCTTTACCCTCCTGTTCCGTACAGGTTGCAAATTGTCCTGAGGATGAACGGGAAGAGGGGGAACCAATGAGAGACTAGCTCTAGGTGTTGGGACAGGCACAGGTCACTCTATTTTCCCATCAGGAAGAAGAATTAAGCACAAGCTCAGCCTGCCCCCCAGAACCAGAAGAGGGCCTGAAGCAATCCTGCGCTTTTGCGGCCAGCTCCCAAAAAAGCGAGTTGAAAAATGGAGCTCAGGGGCACTGCAATTCACAAACCTGCAGAGTTTTAAATGATACCTCTCGTCCACAAATATATTAAGGGAAGGCAACGAAGAGGCTTTGAAAGCAAGGCAGAATTGCAGGAAACAGATTTCAGGAGGTAGATTCGAATCGCCTTGAAAGCACATGAAAAGCGGCAAAACGTGGACAATGATGCCCTTGGCCAAAAAGGGCGTATGCGTTTTTTCCTGAATATATTCAGGAAAAAACGCATACGCCCTTTTTGGCCAACCAAGCAACCTGGAAAGGCCAATCAGCGCTCCAAAGAAGTCTCGCTTCCCAGCGGGCAAAAGGGCCATGCGGAAAAAAGTGTCCAAACCAGAAATGCAGGACCGGCCATGGAGAAATGGGAGCCTTGCTACGCTGATGGGTGGGATGTAAATTGCCAACAGCCACTCTGGAGAAGTGTACGGTGTGTTCTGAAACATCTAAGAAACACAGCTTGGAGAGCATAGGGCACTTCCACTCATGGGCGTATAAATTGGGAAAACTAAAAATCAGCAAGACACAGGCACCCCAAAGTTTAGGGCTGCTCTGTTGACAAGAACCCCCACTTCATTACACCTTAAATATCCTAGGAAAGAGAAAAATGGATAAAGAAGTTGGGGTCCTCATGTACAATGGAATATCACTCAGCCATGAAATCAACGTCATAAGGCTAGTAGCAGCACGATGAGTGGATTTAGGTACGACGATTCTAAGTGAAATAAGTCACACAGAAAAAGACACTTATCATAAGATATCACTTCTAGAGGGAATGTAAAAACCGCTACACTTGAACTGAATTACAAAACAGAACAGAGTCACACGTTTAGGAAACACACTATGGCTGCTGAACGGGAAAGGTGAGGTGGGGTGATGCATAAAACAAGGGTTTCAAATTAGCTCAGATACCGTTCCATAAACCCAATATGTAAGAGACAAGACCTATTCCTTTTTCAGTGAACTGGACTCAACACCCCCGATTCACCGCACAAGAATATATCTGACTAGTAAGAATCTTCAAACCTATGTATTGATATCTCTCTGTAAGTGAGTCAAGGGGGTGTAAAGCGGCATAAACACAGCCGTGAAAAGCAGCTAAACCCCATTATAAAAATAAATTACTTTTCAAAACCCGTGAAACAAAGACAGTGAAAGAGAGAGAAATTCTTCCAAAATTCGTTCAGGGGCTGTGATGCAACCTGGATTGACCATATCTAGACCCACAGCTGATTGAGACATAAGGGTGGACACTCTTGGGGCTGAGAGGTTCGGTGAGGTTGGGTGAGCCAACGCAGACCCTTTCAAGTAATACTGCATGGTACCCATCCCACGGGTCCCAAATCTCCAGGTTCAAGGGCATCTTCCTACGTCGAAAACAGGCATGAGAAACCCAGAAGATGGTACACCGTGTGATCGGGAAAGGTTTCTAAAACGCACCTCATTTCTCATCTCCTTTGCTCGGGTTCGCCATTCCAGCCGATTTACTAGCCATCTCCCTCCTTGGAGAATCAGCACCTTTACCCTCCTGTTCCGTACAGGTTGCAAATTGTCCTGAGGATGAACGGGAAGAGGGGGAACCAATGAGAGACTAGCTCTGGGTGTTGGGAAAGGCACAGGTCACTCTATTTTCCCATCAGGAAGAAGAATTAAGCACAAGCTCAGCCTGCCCCCCAGAACCAGAAGAGGGCCTGAAGCAATCCTGCGCTTTTGCGGCCAGCTCCCAAAAAAGCGAGTTGAAAAATGGAGCTCAGGGGCACTGCAATTCACAAACCTGCAGAGTTTTAAATGATACCTCTCGTCCACAAATATATTAAGGGAAGGCAACGAAGAGGCTTTGAAAGCAAGGCAGAATTGCAGGAAACAGATTTCAGGAGGTAGATTCGAATCGCCTTGAAAGCACATGAAAAGCGGCAAAACGTGGACAATGATGCCCTTGGCCAAAAAGGGCGTATGCGTTTTTTCCTGAATATATTCAGGAAAAAACGCATACGCCCTTTTTGGCCAACCAAGCAAACTGGAAAGGCCAATCAGCGCTCCAAAGAAGTCTCGCTTCCCAGCGGGCAAAAGGGCCATGCGGAAAAAAGTGTCCAAACCAGAAATGCAGGACCGGCCATGGAGAAATGGGAGCCTTGCTACGCTGATGGGCGGGATGTAAATTGCCAACAGCCACTCTGGAGAAGTGTACGGTGTGTTCTGAAACATCTAAAAAACACAGCTTGGAGAGCATAGGGCACTTCCACTCATGGGCGTATAAATTGGGAAAACTAAAAATCAGCAAGACACAGGCACCCCAAAGTTTAGGGCTGCTCTGTTGACAAGAACCCCCACTTCATTACACCTTAAATATCCTAGGAAAGAGAAAAATGGATAAAGAAGTTGTGGTCCTCATGTACAATGGAATATCACTCAGCCATGAAATCAACGTCATAAGGCTAGTAGCAGCACGATGAGTGGATTTAGGTACGACGATTCTAAGTGAAATAAGTCACACAGAAAAAGACACTTATCATAAGATATCACTTCTAGAGGGAATGTAAAAACCGCTACACTTGAACTGAATTACAAAACAGAACAGAGTCACACGTTTAGAAAACACACTATGGCTGCTGAACGGGAAAGGTGAGGTGGGGTGATGCATAAAACAAGGGTTTCAAATTAGCTCAGATACCGTTCCATAAACCCAATATGTAAGAGACAAGACCTATTCCTTTTTCAGTGAACTGGACTCAACACCCCCGATTCACCGCACAAGAATATATCTGACTAGTAAGAATCTTCAAACCTATGTATTGATATCTCTCTGTAAGTGAGTCAAGGGGGTGTAAAGCGGCATAAACACAGCCGTGAAAAGCAGCTAAACCCCATTATAAAAATAAATTACTTTTCAAAACCCGTGAAACAAAGACAGTGAAAGAGAGAGAAATTCTTCCAAAATTCGTTCAGGGGCTGTGATGCAACCTGGATTGACCATATCTAGACCCACAGCTGATTGAGACATAAGGGTGGACACTCTTGGGGCTGAGAGGTTCGGTGAGGTTGGGTGAGCCAACGCAGACCCTTTCAAGTAATACTGCATGGTACCCATCCCATGGGTCCCAAATCTCCAGGTTCAAGGGCATCTTCCTACGTCGAAAACAGGCATGAGAAACCCAGAAGATGGTACACCGTGTGATCGGGAAAGGTTTCTAAAACGCACCTCATTTCTCATCTCCTTTGCTCGGGTTCGCCATTCCAGCCGATTTACTAGCCATCTCCCTCCTTGGAGAATCAGCACCTTTACCCTCCTGTTCCGTACAGGTTGCAAATTGTCCTGAGGATGAACGGGAAGAGGGGGAACCAATGAGAGACTAGCTCTGGGTGTTGGGAAAGGCACAGGTCACTCTATTTTCCCATCAGGAAGAAGAATTAAGCACAAGCTCAGCCTGCCCCCCAGAACCAGAAGAGGGCCTGAAGCAATCCTGCGCTTTTGCGGCCAGCTCCCAAAAAAGCGAGTTGAAAAATGGAGCTCAGGGGCACTGCAATTCACAAACCTGCAGAGTTTTAAATGATACCTCTCGTCCACAAATATATTAAGGGAAGGCAACGAAGAGGCTTTGAAAGCAAGGCAGAATTGCAGGAAACAGATTTCAGGAGGTAGATTCGAATCGCCTTGAAAGCACATGAAAAGCGGCAAAACGTGGACAATGATGCCCTTGGCCAAAAAGGGCGTATGCGTTTTTTCCTGAATATATTCAGGAAAAAACGCATACGCCCTTTTTGGCCAACCAAGCAAACTGGAAAGGCCAATCAGCGCTCCAAAGAAGTCTCGCTTCCCAGCGGGCAAAAGGGCCATGCGGAAAAAAGTGTCCAAACCAGAAATGCAGGACCGGCCATGGAGAAATGGGAGCCTTGCTACGCTGATGGGCGGGATGTAAATTGCCAACAGCCACTCTGGAGAAGTGTACGGTGTGTTCTGAAACATCTAAAAAACACAGCTTGGAGAGCATAGGGCACTTCCACTCATGGGCGTATAAATTGGGAAAACTAAAAATCAGCAAGACACAGGCACCCCAAAGTTTAGGGCTGCTCTGTTGACAAGAACCCCCACTTCATTACACCTTAAATATCCTAGGAAAGAGAAAAATGGATAAAGAAGTTGGGGTCCTCATGTACAATGGAATATCACTCAGCCATGAAATCAACGTCATAAGGCTAATAGCAGCACGATGAGTGGATTTAGGTACGACGATTCTAAGTGAAATAAGTCACACAGAAAAAGACACTTATCATAAGATATCACTTCTAGAGGGAATGTAAAAACCGCTACACTTGAACTGAATTACAAAACAGAACAGAGTCACACGTTTAGAAAACACACTATGGCTGCTGAACGGGAAAGGTGAGGTGGGGTGATGCATAAAACAAGGGTTTCAAATTAGCTCAGATACCGTTCCATAAACCCAATATGTAAGAGACAAGACCTATTCCTTTTTCAGTGAACTGGACTCAACACCCCCGATTCACCGCACAAGAATATATCTGACTAGTAAGAATCTTCAAACCTATGTATTGATATCTCTCTGTAAGTGAGTCAAGGGGGTGTAAAGCGGCATAAACACAGCCGTGAAAAGCAGCTAAACCCCATTATAAAAATAAATTACTTTTCAAAACCCGTGAAACAAAGACAGTGAAAGAGAGAGAAATTCTTCCAAAATTCGTTCAGGGGCTGTGATGCAACCTGGATTGACCATATCTAGACCCACAGCTGATTGAGACATAAGGGTGGACACTCTTGGGGCTGAGAGGTTCGGTGAGGTTGGGTGAGCCAACGCAGACCCTTTCAAGTAATACTGCATGGTACCCATCCCATGGGTCCCAAATCTCCAGGTTCAAGGGCATCTTCCTACGTCGAAAACAGGCATGAGAAACCCAGAAGATGGTACACCGTGTGATCGGGAAAGGTTTCTAAAACGCACCTCATTTCTCATCTCCTTTGCTCGGGTTCGCCATTCCAGCCGATTTACTAGCCATCTCCCTCCTTGGAGAATCAGCACCTTTACCCTCCTGTTCCGTACAGGTTGCAAATTGTCCTGAGGATGAACGGGAAGAGGGGGAACCAATGAGAGACTAGCTCTAGGTGTTGGGAAAGGCACAGGTCACTCTATTTTCCCATCAGGAAGAAGAATTAAGCACAAGCTCAGCCTGCCCCCCAGAACCAGAAGAGGGCCTGAAGCAATCCTGCGCTTTTGCGGCCAGCTCCCAAAAAAGCGAGTTGAAAAATGGAGCTCAGGGGCACTGCAATTCACAAACCTGCAGAGTTTTAAATGATACCTCTCGTCCACAAATATATTAAGGGAAGGCAACGAAGAGGCTTTGAAAGCAAGGCAGAATTGCAGGAAACAGATTTCAGGAGGTAGATTCGAATCGCCTTGAAAGCACATGAAAAGCGGCAAAACGTGGACAATGATGCCCTTGGCCAAAAAGGGCGTATGCGTTTTTTCCTGAATATATTCAGGAAAAAACGCATACGCCCTTTTTGGCCAACCAAGCAACCTGGAAAGGCCAATCAGCGCTCCAAAGAAGTCTCGCTTCCCAGCGGGCAAAAGGGCCATGCGGAAAAAAGTGTCCAAACCAGAAATGCAGGACCGGCCATGGAGAAATGGGAGCCTTGCTACGCTGATGGGCGGGATGTAAATTGCCAACAGCCACTCTGGAGAAGTGTACGGTGTGTTCTGAAACATCTAAAAAACACAGCTTGGAGAGCATAGGGCACTTCCACTCATGGGCGTATAAATTGGGAAAACTAAAAATCAGCAAGACACAGGCACCCCAAAGTTTAGGGCTGCTCTGTTGACAAGAACCCCCACTTCATTACACCTTAAATATCCTAGGAAAGAGAAAAATGGATAAAGAAGTTGTGGTCCTCATGTACAATGGAATATCACTCAGCCATGAAATCAACGTCATAAGGCTAGTAGCAGCACGATGAGTGGATTTAGGTACGACGATTCTAAGTGAAATAAGTCACACAGAAAAAGACACTTATCATAAGATATCACTTCTAGAGGGAATGTAAAAACCGCTACACTTGAACTGAATTACAAAACAGAACAGAGTCACACGTTTAGAAAACACACTATGGCTGCTGAACGGGAAAGGTGAGGTGGGGTGATGCATAAAACAAGGGTTTCAAATTAGCTCAGATACCGTTCCATAAACCCAATATGTAAGAGACAAGACCTATTCCTTTTTCAGTGAACTGGACTCAACACCCCCGATTCACCGCACAAGAATATATCTGACTAGTAAGAATCTTCAAACCTATGTATTGATATCTCTCTGTAAGTGAGTCAAGGGGGTGTAAAGCGGCATAAACACAGCCGTGAAAAGCAGCTAAACCCCATTATAAAAATAAATTACTTTTCAAAACCCGTGAAACAAAGACAGTGAAAGAGAGAGAAATTCTTCCAAAATTCGTTCAGGGGCTGTGATGCAACCTGGATTGACCATATCTAGACCCACAGCTGATTGAGACATAAGGGTGGACACTCTTGGGGCTGAGAGGTTCGGTGAGGTTGGGTGAGCCAACGCAGACCCTTTCAAGTAATACTGCATGGTACCCATCCCATGGGTCCCAAATCTCCAGGTTCAAGGGCATCTTCCTACGTCGAAAACAGGCATGAGAAACCCAGAAGATGGTACACCGTGTGATCGGGAAAGGTTTCTAAAACGCACCTCATTTCTCATCTCCTTTGCTCGGGTTCGCCATTCCAGCCGATTTACTAGCCATCTCCCTCCTTGGAGAATCAGCACCTTTACCCTCCTGTTCCGTACAGGTTGCAAATTGTCCTGAGGATGAACGGGAAGAGGGGGAACCAATGAGAGACTAGCTCTGGGTGTTGGGAAAGGCACAGGTCACTCTATTTTCCCATCAGGAAGAAGAATTAAGCACAAGCTCAGCCTGCCCCCCAGAACCAGAAGAGGGCCTGAAGCAATCCTGCGCTTTTGCGGCCAGCTCCCAAAAAAGCGAGTTGAAAAATGGAGCTCAGGGGCACTGCAATTCACAAACCTGCAGAGTTTTAAATGATACCTCTCGTCCACAAATATATTAAGGGAAGGCAACGAAGAGGCTTTGAAAGCAAGGCAGAATTGCAGGAAACAGATTTCAGGAGGTAGATTCGAATCGCCTTGAAAGCACATGAAAAGCGGCAAAACGTGGACAATGATGCCCTTGGCCAAAAAGGGCGTATGCGTTTTTTCCTGAATATATTCAGGAAAAAACGCATACGCCCTTTTTGGCCAACCAAGCAACCTGGAAAGGCCAATCAGCGCTCCAAAGAAGTCTCGCTTCCCAGCGGGCAAAAGGGCCATGCGGAAAAAAGTGTCCAAACCAGAAATGCAGGACCGGCCATGGAGAAATGGGAGCCTTGCTACGCTGATGGGTGGGATGTAAATTGCCAACAGCCACTCTGGAGAAGTGTACGGTGTGTTCTGAAACATCTAAAAAACACAGCTTGGAGAGCATAGGGCACTTCCACTCATGGGCGTATAAATTGGGAAAACTAAAAATCAGCAAGACACAGGCACCCCAAAGTTTAGGGCTGCTCTGTTGACAAGAACCCCCACTTCATTACACCTTAAATATCCTAGGAAAGAGAAAAATGGATAAAGAAGTTGGGGTCCTCATGTACAATGGAATATCACTCAGCCATGAAATCAACGTCATAAGGCTAGTAGCAGCACGATGAGTGGATTTAGGTACGACGATTCTAAGTGAAATAAGTCACACAGAAAAAGACACTTATCATAAGATATCACTTCTAGAGGGAATGTAAAAACCGCTACACTTGAACTGAATTACAAAACAGAACAGAGTCACACGTTTAGAAAACACACTATGGCTGCTGAACGGGAAAGGTGAGGTGGGGTGATGCATAAAACAAGGGTTTCAAATTAGCTCAGATACCGTTCCATAAACCCAATATGTAAGAGACAAGACCTATTCCTTTTTCAGTGAACTGGACTCAACACCCCCTATTCACCGCACAAGAATATGTCTGACTAGTAAGAATCTCCAAACCTATGTATTGATATCTCTCTGTAAGTGAGTCAAGGGGGTGTAAAGCGGCATAAACACAGCCGTGAAAAGCAGCTAAACCCCATTATAAAAATAAATTACTTTTCAAAACCCGTGAAACAAAGACAGTGAAAGAGAGAGAAATTCTTCCAAAATTCGTTCAGGGGCTGTGATGCAACCTGGATTGACCATATCTAGACCCACAGCTGATTGAGACATAAGGGTGGACACTCTTGGGGCTGAGAGGTTCGGTGAGGTTGGGTGAGCCAACGCAGACCCTTTCAAGTAATACTGCATGGTACCCATCCCATGGGTCCCAAATCTCCAGGTTCAAGGGCATCTTCCTACGTCGAAAACAGGCATGAGAAACCCAGAAGATGGTACACCGTGTGATCGGGAAAGGTTTCTAAAACGCACCTCATTTCTCATCTCCTTTGCTCGGGTTCGCCATTCCAGCCGATTTACTAGCCATCTCCCTCCTTGGAGAATCAGCACCTTTACCCTCCTGTTCCGTACAGGTTGCAATTTGTCCTGAGGATGAACGGGAAGAGGGGGAACCAATGAGAGACTAGCTCTAGGTGTTGGGAAAGGCACAGGTCACTCTATTTTCCCATCAGGAAGAAGAATTAAGCACAAGCTCAGCCTGCCCCCCAGAACCAGAAGAGGGCCTGAAGCAATCCTGCGCTTTTGCGGCCAGCTCCCAAAAAAGCGAGTTGAAAAATGGAGCTCAGGGGCACTGCAATTCACAAACCTGCAGAGTTTTAAATGATATCTCTCGTCCACAAATATATTAAGGGAAGGCAACGAAGAGGCTTTGAAAGCAAGGCAGAATTGCAGGAAACAGATTTCAGGAGGTAGATTCGAATTGCCTTGAAAGCACATGAAAAGCGGCAAAACGTGGACAATGATGCCCTTGGCCAAAAAGGGCGTATGCGTTTTTTCCTGAATATATTCAGGAAAAAACGCATACGCCCTTTTTGGCCAACCAAGCAACCTGGAAAGGCCAATCAGCGCTCCAAAGAAGTCTCGCTTCCCAGCGGGCAAAAGGGCCATGCGGAAAAAAGTGTCCAAACCAGAAATGCAGGACCGGCCATGGAGAAATGGGAGCCTTGCTACGCTGATGGGCGGGATGTAAATTGCCAACAGCCACTCTGGAGAAGTGTACGGTGTGTTCTGAAACATCTAAAAAACACAGCTTGGAGAGCATAGGGCACTTCCACTCATGGGCGTATAAATTGGGAAAACTAAAAATCAGCAAGACACAGGCACCCCAAAGTTTAGGGCTGCTCTGTTGACAAGAACCCCCACTTCATTACACCTTAAATATCCTAGGAAAGAGAAAAATGGATAAAGAAGTTGGGGTCCTCATGTACAATGGAATATCACTCAGCCATGAAATCAACGTCATAAGGCTAGTAGCAGCACGATGAGTGGATTTAGGTACGACGATTCTAAGTGAAATAAGTCACACAGAAAAAGACACTTATCATAAGATATCACTTCTAGAGGGAATGTAAAAACCGCTACACTTGAACTGAATTACAAAACAGAACAGAGTCACACGTTTAGGAAACACACTATGGCTGCTGAACGGGAAAGGTGAGGTGGGGTGATGCATAAAACAAGGGTTTCAAATTAGCTCAGATACCGTTCCATAAACCCAATATGTAAGAGACAAGACCTATTCCTTTTTCAGTGAACTGGACTCAACACCCCCGATTCACCGCACAAGAATATATCTGACTAGTAAGAATCTTCAAACCTATGTATTGATATCTCTCTGTAAGTGAGTCAAGGGGGTGTAAAGCGGCATAAACACAGCCGTGAAAAGCAGCTAAACCCCATTATAAAAATAAATTACTTTTCAAAACCCGTGAAACAAAGACAGTGAAAGAGAGAGAAATTCTTCCAAAATTCGTTCAGGGGCTGTGATGCAACCTGGATTGACCATATCTAGACCCACAGCTGATTGAGACATAAGGGTGGACACTCTTGGGGCTGAGAGGTTCGGTGAGGTTGGGTGAGCCAACGCAGACCCTTTCAAGTAATACTGCATGGTACCCATCCCATGGGTCCCAAATCTCCAGGTTCAAGGGCATCTTCCTACGTCGAAAACAGGCATGAGAAACCCAGAAGATGGTACACTGTGTGATCGGGAAAGGTTTCTAAAACGCACCTCATTTCTCATCTCCTTTGCTCGGGTTCGCCATTCCAGCCGATTTACTAGCCATCTCCCTCCTTGGAGAATCAGCACCTTTACCCTCCTGTTCCGTACAGGTTGCAAATTGTCCTGAGGATGAACGGGAAGAGGGGGAACCAATGAGAGACTAGCTCTAGGTGTTGGGACAGGCACAGGTCACTCTATTTTCCCATCAGGAAGAAGAATTAAGCACAAGCTCAGCCTGCCCCCCAGAACCAGAAGAGGGCCTGAAGCAATCCTGCGCTTTTGCGGCCAGCTCCCAAAAAAGCGAGTTGAAAAATGGAGCTCAGGGGCACTGCAATTCACAAACCTGCAGAGTTTTAAATGATACCTCTCGTCCACAAATATATTAAGGGAAGGCAACGAAGAGGCTTTGAAAGCAAGGCAGAATTGCAGGAAACAGATTTCAGGAGGTAGATTCGAATCGCCTTGAAAGCACATGAAAAGCGGCAAAACGTGGACAATGATGCCCTTGGCCAAAAAGGGCGTATGCGTTTTTTCCTGAATATATTCAGGAAAAAACGCATACGCCCTTTTTGGCCAACCAAGCAACCTGGAAAGGCCAATCAGCGCTCCAAAGAAGTCTCGCTTCCCAGCGGGCAAAAGGGCCATGCGGAAAAAAGTGTCCAAACCAGAAATGCAGGACCGGCCATGGAGAAATGGGAGCCTTGCTACGCTGATGGGTGGGATGTAAATTGCCAACAGCCACTCTGGAGAAGTGTACGGTGTGTTCTGAAACATCTAAAAAACACAGCTTGGAGAGCATAGGGCACTTCCACTCATGGGCGTATAAATTGGGAAAACTAAAAATCAGCAAGACACAGGCACCCCAAAGTTTAGGGCTGCTCTGTTGACAAGAACCCCCACTTCATTACACCTTAAATATCCTAGGAAAGAGAAAAATGGATAAAGAAGTTGGGGTCCTCATGTACAATGGAATATCACTCAGCCATGAAATCAACATCATAAGGCTAGTAGCAGCACGATGAGTGGATTTAGGTACGACGATTCTAAGTGAAATAAGTCACACAGAAAAAGACACTTATCATAAGATATCACTTCTAGAGGGAATGTAAAAACCGCTACACTTGAACTGAATTACAAAACAGAACAGAGTCACACGTTTAGAAAACACACTATGGCTGCTGAACGGGAAAGGTGAGTTGGGGTGATGCATAAAACAAGGGTTTCAAATTAGCTCAGATACCGTTCCATAAACCCAATATGTAAGAGACAAGACCTATTCCTTTTTCAGTGAACTGGACTCAACACCCCCTATTCACCGCACAAGAATATATCTGACTAGTAAGAATCTTCAAAACTATGTATTGATATCTCTCTGTAAGTGAGTCACGGGGGTGTAAAGCGGCATAAACACAGCCGTGAAAAGCAGCTAAACCCCATTATAAAAATAAATTACTTTTCAAAACCCGTGAAACAAAGACAGTGAAAGAGAAAGAAATTCTTCCAAAATTCGTTCAGGGGCTGTGATGCAACCTGGATTGACCATATCTAGACCCACAGCTGATTGAGACATAAGGGTGGACACTCTTGGGGCTGAGAGGTTCGGTGAGGTTGGGTGAGCCAACGCAGACCCTTTCAAGTAATACTGCATGGTTCCCATCCCATGGGTCCCAAATCTCCAGGTTCAAGGGCATCTTCCTACGTCGAAAACAGGCATGAGAAACCCAGAAGATGGTACACTGTGTGATCGGGAAAGGTTTCTAAAACGCACCTCATTTCTCATCTCCTTTGCTCGGGTTCGCCATTCCAGCCGATTTACTAGCCATCTCCCTCCTTGGAGAATCAGCACCTTTACCCTCCTGTTCCGTACAGGTTGCAAATTGTCCTGAGGATGAACGGGAAGAGGGGGAACCAATGAGAGACTAGCTCTAGGTGTTGGGACAGGCACAGGTCACTCTATTTTCCCATCAGGAAGAAGAATTAAGCACAAGCTCAGCCTGCCCCCCAGAACCAGAAGAGGGCCTGAAGCAATCCTGCGCTTTTGCGGCCAGCTCCCAAAAAAGCGAGTTGAAAAATGGAGCTCAGGGGCACTGCAATTCACAAACCTGCAGAGTTTTAAATGATACCTCTCGTCCACAAATATATTAAGGGAAGGCAACGAAGAGGCTTTGAAAGCAAGGCAGAATTGCAGGAAACAGATTTCAGGAGGTAGATTCGAATCGCCTTGAAAGCACATGAAAAGCGGCAAAACGTGGACAATGATGCCCTTGGCCAAAAAGGGCGTATGCGTTTTTTCCTGAATATATTCAGGAAAAAACGCATACGCCCTTTTTGGCCAACCAAGCAACCTGGAAAGGCCAATCAGCGCTCCAAAGAAGTCTCGCTTCCCAGCGGGCAAAAGGGCCATGCGGAAAAAAGTGTCCAAACCAGAAAAGCAGGACCGGCCATGGAGAAATGGGAGCCTTGCTACGCTGATGGGTGGGATGTAAATTGCCAACAGCCACTCTGGAGAAGTGTACGGTGTGTTCTGAAACATCTAAAAAACACAGCTTGGAGAGCATAGGGCACTTCCACTCATGGGCGTATAAATTGGGAAAACTAAAAATCAGCAAGACACAGGCACCCCAAAGTTTAGGGCTGCTCTGTTGACAAGAACCCCCACTTCATTACACCTTAATTATCCTAGGAAAGAGAAAAATGGATAAAGAAGTTGTGGTCCTCATGTACAATGGAATATCACTCAGCCATGAAATCAACGTCATAAGGCTAGTAGCAGCACGATGAGTGGATTTAGGTACGACGATTCTAAGTGAAATAAGTCACACAGAAAAAGACACTTATCATAAGATATCACTTCTAGAGGGAATGTAAAAACCGCTACACTTGAACTGAATTACAAAACAGAACAGAGTCACACGTTTAGGAAACACACTACGGCTGCTGAACGGGAAAGGTGAGGTGGGGTGATGCATAAAACAAGGGTTTCAAATTAGCTCAGATACCGTTCCATAAACCCAATATGTAAGAGACAAGACCTATTCCTTGCTCAGTGAACTGGACTCAACACCCCCTATTCACCGCACAAGAATATATCTGACTAGTAAGAATCTTCAAACCTATGTATTGATATCTCTCTGTAAGTGAGTCAAGGGGGTGTAAAGCGGCATAAACACAGCCGTGAAAAGCAGCTAAACCCCATTATAAAAATAAATTACTTTTCAAAACCCGTGAAACAAAGACAGTGAAAGAGAGAGAAATTCTTCCAAAATTCGTTCAGGGGCTGTGATGCAACCTGGATTGACCATATCTAGACCCACAGCTGATTGAGACATAAGGGTGGACACTCTTGGGGCTGAGAGGTTCGGTGAGGTTGGGTGAGCCAACGCAGACCCTTTCAAGTA
Source organism: Balaenoptera acutorostrata (assembly GCF_949987535.1). Taxonomy (NCBI): domain Eukaryota; kingdom Metazoa; phylum Chordata; class Mammalia; order Artiodactyla; family Balaenopteridae; genus Balaenoptera; species Balaenoptera acutorostrata. Next base: position 34,157 of record NW_026645896.1, read on the forward strand.
ATACTGCATGGTTCCCATCCCATGGGTCCCAAATCTCCAGGTTCAAGGGCATCTTCCTACGTCGAAAACAGGCATGAGAAACCCAGAAGATGGTACACCGTGTGATCGGGAAAGGTTTCTAAAACGCACCTCATTTCTCATCTCCTTTGCTCGGGTTCGCCATTCCAGCCGATTTACTAGCCATCTCCCTCCTTGGAGAATCAGCACCTTTAACCTCCTGTTCCGTACAGGTTGCAATTTGTCCTGAGGATGAACGGGAAGAGGGGGAACCAATGAGAGACTAGCTCTAGGTGTTGGGACAGGCACAGGTCACTCTATTTTCCCATCAGGAAGAAGAATTAAGCACAAGCTCAGCCTGCCCCCCAGAACCAGAAGAGGGCCTGAAGCAATCCTGCGCTTTTGCGGCCAGCTCCCAAAAAAGCGAGTTGAAAAATGGAGCTCAGGGGAATGCAATTCAGAAACCTGCAGAGTTTTAAATGATACCTCTCGTCCACAAATATATTAAGGGAAGGCAACGAAGAGGCTTTGAAAGCAAGGCAGAATTGCAGGAAACAGATTTCAGGAGGTAGATTCGAATCGCCTTGAAAGCACATGAAAAGCGGCAAAACGTGGACAATGATGCCCTTGGCCAAAAAGGGCGTATGCGTTTTTTCCTGAATATATTCAGGAAAAAACGCATACGCCCTTTTTGGCCAACCAAGCAACCTGGAAAGGCCAATCAGCGCTCCAAAGAAGTCTCGCTTCCCAGCGGGCAAAAGGGCCATGCGGAAAAAAGTATCCAAACCAGAAATGCAGGACCGGCCATGGAGAAATGGGAGCCTTGCTACGCTGATGGGTGGGATGTAAATTGCCAACAGCCACTCTGGAGAAGTGTACGGTGTGTTCTGAAACATCTAAAAAACACAGCTTGGAGAGCATAGGGCACTTCCACTCATGGGCGTATAAATTGGGAAAACTAAAAATCAGCAAGACACAGGCACCCCAAAGTTTAGGGCTGCTCTGTTGACAAGAACCCCCACTTCATTACACCTTAAATATCCTAGGAAAGAGAAAAATGGATAAAGAAGTTGGGGTCCTCATGTACAATGGAATATCACTCAGCCATGAAATCAACGTCATAAGGCTAGTAGCAGCACGATGAGTGGATTTAGGTACGACGATTCTAAGTGAAATAAGTCACACAGAAAAAGACACATATCATAAGATATCACTTCTAGAGGGAATGTAAAAACCGCTACACTTGAACTGAATTACAAAACAGAACAGAGTCACACGTTTAGAAAACACACTATGGCTGCTGAACGGGAAAGGTGAGGTGGGGTGATGCATAAAACAAGGGTTTCAAATTAGCTCAGATACCGTTCCATAAACCCAATATGTAAGAGACAAGACCTATTCCTTTTTCAGTGAACTGGACTCAACACCCCCTATTCACCGCACAAGAATATATCTGACTAGTAAGAATCTTCAAACCTATGTATTGATATCTCTCTGTAAGTGAGTCAAGGGGGTGTAAAGCGGCAAAAACACAGCCGTGAAAAGCAGCTAAACCCCATTATAAAAATAAATTACTTTTCAAAACCCGTGAAACAAAGGCAGTGAAAGAGAGAGAAATTCTTACAAAATTCGTTCAGGGGCTGTGATGCAACCTGGATTGACCATATCTAGACCCACAGCTGATTGAGACATAAGGGTGGACACTCTTGGGGCTGAGAGGTTCGGTGAGGTTGGGTGAGCCAACGCAGACCCTTTCAAGTAATACTGCATGGTACCCATCCCATGGGTCCCAAATCTCCAGGTTCAAGGGCATCTTCCTACGTCGAAAACAGGCATGAGAAACCCAGAAGATGGTACACCGTGTGATCGGGAAAGGTTTCTAAAACGCACCTCATTTCTCATCTCCTTTGCTCGGGTTCGCCATTCCAGCCGATTTACTAGCCATCTCCCTCCTTGGAGAATCAGCACCTTTAACCTCCTGTTCCGTACAGGTTGCAATTTGTCCTGAGGATGAACGGGAAGAGGGGGAACCAATGAGAGACAAGCTCCAGGGGTTGGGACAGGCACAGGTCACTCTATTTTCCCATCAGGAAGAAGAATTAAGCACAAGCTCAGCCTGCCCCCCAGAACCAGAAGAGGGCCTGAAGCAATCCTGCGCTTTTGCGGCCAGCTCCCAAAAAAGCGAGTTGAAAAATGGAGCTCAGGGGCACTGCAATTCACAAACCTGCAGAGTTTTAAATGATACCTCTCGTCCACAAATATATTAAGGGAAGGCAACGAAGAGGCTTTGAAAGCAAGGCAGAATTGCAGGAAACAGATTTCAGGAGGTAGATTCGAATCGCCTTGAAAGCACATGAAAAGCGGCAAAACGTGGACAATGATGCCCTTGGCCAAAAAGGGCGTATGCGTTTTTTCCTGAATATATTCAGGAAAAAACGCATACGCCCTTTTTGGCCAACCAAGCCACCTGGAAAGGCCAATCAGCGCTCCAAAGAAGTCTCGCTTCCCAGCGGGCAAAAGGGCCATGCGGAAAAAAGTGTCCAAACCAGAAATGCAGGACCGGCCATGGAGAAATGGGAGCCTTGCTACGCTGATGGGTGGGATGTAAATTGCCAACAGCCACTCTGGAGAAGTGTACGGTGTGTTCTGAAACATCTAAAAAACACAGCTTGGAGAGCATAGGGCACTTCCACTCATGGGCGTATAAATTGGGAAAACTAAAAATCAGCAAGACACAGGCACCCCAAAGTTTAGGGCTGCTCTGTTGACAAGAACCCCCACTTCATTACACCTTAAATATCCTAGGAAAGAGAAAAATGGATAAAGAAGTTGGGGTCCTCATGTACAATGGAATATCACTCAGCCATGAAATCAACGTCATAAGGCTAGTAGCAGCACGATGAGTGGATTTAGGTACGACGATTCTAAGTGAAATAAGTCACACAGAAAAAGACACTTATCATAAGATATCACTTCTAGAGGGAATGTAAAAACCGCTACACTTGAACTGAATTACAAAACAGAACAGAGTCACACGTTTAGAAAACACACTATGGCTGCTGAACGGGAAAGGTGAGGTGGGGTGATGCATAAAACAAGGGTTTCAAATTAGCTCAGATACCGTTCCATAAACCCAATATGTAAGAGACAAGACCTATTCCTTTTTCAGTGAACTGGACTCAACACCCCCTATTCACCGCACAAGAATATATCTGACTAGTAAGAATCTTCAAACCTATGTATTGATATCTCTCTGTAAGTGAGTCAAGGGGGTGTAAAGCGGCATAAACACAGCCGTGAAAAGCAGCTAAACCCCATTATAAAAATAAATTACTTTTCAAAACCCGTGAAACAAAGGCAGTGAAAGAGAAAGAAATTCTTCCAAAATTCGTTCAGGGGCTGTGATGCAACCTGGATTGACCATATCTAGACCCACAGCTGATTGAGACATAAGGGTGGACACTCTTGGGGCTGAGAGGTTCGGTGAGGTTGGGTGAGCCAACGCAGACCCTTTCAAGTAATACTGCATGGTACCCATCCCATGGGTCCCAAATCTCCAGGTTCAAGGGCATCTTCCTACGTCGAAAACAGGCATGAGAAACCCAGAAGATGGTACACCGTGTGATCGGGAAAGGTTTCTAAAACGCACCTCATTTCTCATCTCCTTTGCTCGGGTTCGCCATTCCAGCCGATTTACTAGCCATCTCCCTCCTTGGAGAATCAGCACCTTTAACCTCCTGTTCCGTACAGGTTGCAATTTGTCCTGAGGATGAACGGGAAGAGGGGGAACCAATGAGAGACTAGCTCTAGGTGTTGGGACAGGCACAGGTCACTCTATTTTCCCATCAGGAAGAAGAATTAAGCACAAGCTCAGCCTGCCCCCCAGAACCAGAAGAGGGCCTGAAGCAATCCTGCGCTTTTGCGGCCAGCTCCCAAAAAAGCGAGTTGAAAAATGGAGCTCAGGGGCACTGCAATTCACAAACCTGCAGAGTTTTAAATGATACCTCTCGTCCACAAATATATTAAGGGAAGGCAACGAAGAGGCTTTGAAAGCAAGGCAGAATTGCAGGAAACAGATTTCAGGAGGTAGATTCGAATCGCCTTGAAAGCACATGAAAAGCGGCAAAACGTGGACAATGATGCCCTTGGCCAAAAAGGGCGTATGCGTTTTTTCCTGAATATATTCAGGAAAAAACGCATACGCCCTTTTTGGCCAACCAAGCAACCTGGAAAGGCCAATCAGCGCTCCAAAGAAGTCTCGCTTCCCAGCGGGCAAAAGGGCCATGCGGAAAAAAGTGTCCAAACCAGAAATGCAGGACCGGCCATGGAGAAATGGGAGCCTTGCTACGCTGATGGGTGGGATGTAAATTGCCAACAGCCACTCTGGAGAAGTGTACGGTGTGTTCTGAAACATCTAAAAAACACAGCTTGGAGAGCATAGGGCACTTCCACTCATGGGCGTATAAATTGGGAAAACTAAAAATCAGCAAGACACAGGCACCCCAAAGTTTAGGGCTGCTCTGTTGACAAGAACCCCCACTTCATTACACCTTAAATATCCTAGGAAAGAGAAAAATGGATAAAGAAGTTGGGGTCCTCATGTACAATGGAATATCACTCAGCCATGAAATCCACGTCATAAGGCTACTAGCAGCACGATGAGTGGATTTAGGTACGACGATTCTAAGTGAAATAAGTCACACAGAAAAAGACACTTATCATAAGATATCACTTCTAGAGGGAATGTAAAAACCGCTACACTTGAACTGAATTACAAAACAGAACAGAGTCACACGTTCAGAAAACACACTATGGCTGCTGAACGGGAAAGGTGAGGTGGGGTGATGCATAAAACAAGGGTTTCAAATTAGCTCAGATACCGTTCCATAAACCCAATATGTAAGAGACAAGACCTATTCCTTGCTCAGTGAACTGGACTCAACACCCCCTATTCACCGCACAAGAATATATCTGACTAGTAAGAATCTTCAAACCTATGTATTGATATCTCTCTGTAAGTGAGTCAAGGGGGTGTAAAGCGGCATAAACACAGCCGTGAAAAGCAGCTAAACCCCATTATAAAAATAAATTACTTTTCAAAACCCGTGAAACAAAGGCAGTGAAAGAGAGAGAAATTCTTACAAAATTCGTTCAGGGGCTATGATGCAACCTGGATTGACCATATCTAGACCCACAGCTGATTGAGACATAAGGGTGGACACTCTTGGGGCTGAGAGGTTCGGTGAGGTTGGGTGAGCCAACGCAGACCCTTTCAAGTAATACTGCATGGTACCCATCCCATGGGTCGCAAATCTCCAGGTTCAAGGGCATCTTCCTACGTCGAAAACAGGCATGAGAAACCCAGAAGATGGTACACCGTGTGATCGGGAAAGGTTTCTAAAACGCACCTCATTTCTCATCTCCTTTGCTCGGGTTCGCCATTCCAGCCGATTTACTAGCCATCTCCCTCCTTGGAGAATCAGCACCTTTAACCTCCTGTTCCGTACAGGTTGCAATTTGTCCTGAGGATGAACGGGAAGAGGGGGAACCAATGAGAGACTAGCTCTAGGTGTTGGGACAGGCACAGGTCACTCTATTTTCCCATCAGGAAGAAGAATTAAGCACAAGCTCAGCCTGCCCCCCAGAACCAGAAGAGGGCCTGAAGCAATCCTGCGCTTTTGCGGCCAGCTCCCAAAAAAGCGAGTTGAAAAATGGAGCTCAGGGGCACTGCAATTCACAAACCTGCAGAGTTTTAAATGATACCTCTCGTCCACAAATATATTAAGGGAAGGCAACGAAGAGGCTTTGAAAGCAAGGCAGAATTGCAGGAAACAGATTTCAGGAGGTAGATTCGAATCGCCTTGAAAGCACATGAAAAGCGGCAAAACGTGGACAATGATGCCCTTGGCCAAAAAGGGCGTATGCGTTTTTTCCTGAATATATTCAGGAAAAAACGCATACGCCCTTTTTGGCCAACCAAGCAACCTGGAAAGGCCAATCAGCGCTCCAAAGAAGTCTCGCTTCCCAGCGGGCAAAAGGGCCATGCGGAAAAAAGTGTCCAAACCAGAAATGCAGGACCGGCCTTGGAGAAATGGGAGCCTTGCTACGCTGATGGGTGGGATGTAAATTGCCAACAGCCACTCTGGAGAAGTGTACGGTGTGTTCTGAAACATCTAAAAAACACAGCTTGGAGAGCATAGGGCACTTCCACTCATGGGCGTATAAATTGGGAAAACTAAAAATCAGCAAGACACAGGCACCCCAAAGTTTAGGGCTGCTCTGTTGACAAGAACCCCCACTTCATTACACCTTAAATATCCTAGGAAAGAGAAAAATGGATAAAGAAGTTGGGGTCCTCATGTACAATGGAATATCACTCAGCCATGAAATCAACGTCATAAGGCTAGTAGCAGCACGATGAGTGGATTTAGGTATGACGATTCTAAGTGAAATAAGTCACACAGAAAAAGACACTTATCATAAGATATCACTTCTAGAGGGAATGTAAAAACCGCTACACTTGAACTGAATTACAAAACAGAACAGAGTCACACGTTTAGGAAACACACTACGGCTGCTGAACGGGAAAGGTGAGGTGGGGTGATGCATAAAACAAGGGTTTCAAATTAGCTCAGATACCGTTCCATAAACCCAATATGTAAGAGACAAGACCTATTCCTTTTTCAGTGAACTGGACTCAACACCCCCTATTCACCGCACAAGAATATATCTGACTAGGAAGAATCTTCAAACCTATGTATTGATATCTCTCTGTAAGTGAGTCAAGGGGGTGTAAAGCGGCATAAACACAGCCGTGAAAAGCAGCTAAACCCCATTATAAAAATAAATTACTTTTCAAAACCCGTGAAACAAAGACAGTGAAAGAGAGAGAAATTCTTACAAAATTCGTTCAGGGGCTGTGATGCAACCTGGATTGACCATATCTAGACCCACAGCTGATTGAGACATCAGGGTGGACACTCTTGGGGCTGAGAGGTTCGGTGAGGTTGGGTGAGCCAACGCAGACCCTTTCAAGTAATACTGCATGGTACCCATCCCATGGGTCCCAAATCTCCAGGTTCAAGGGCATTTTCCTACGTCGAAAACAGGCATGAGAAAGCCAGAAGATGGTACACCGTGTGATCGGGAAAGGTTTCTAAAACGCACCTCATTTCTCATCTCCTTTGCTCGGGTTCGCCATTCCAGCCGATTTACTAGCCATCTCCCTCCTTGGAGAATCAGCACCTTTAACCTCCTGTTCCGTACAGGTTGCAATTTGTCCTGAGGATGAACGGGAAGAGGGGGAACCAATGAGAGACTAGCTCTACGTGTTGGGACAGGCACAGGTCACTCTATTTTCCCATCAGGAAGAAGAATTAAGCACAAGCTCAGCCTGCCCCCCAGAACCAGAAGAGGGCCTGAAGCAATCCTGCGCTTTTGCGGTCAGCTCCCAAAAAAGCGAGTTGAAAAATGGAGCTCAGGGGCACTGCAATTCACAAACCTGCAGAGTTTTAAATGATACCTCTCGTCCACAAATATATTAAGGGAAGGCAACGAAGAGGCTTTGAAAGCAAGGCAGAATTGCAGGAAACAGATTTCAGGAGGTAGATTCGAATCGCCTTGAAAGCACATGAAAAGCGGCAAAACGTGGACAATGATGCCCTTGGCCAAAAAGGGCGTATGCGTTTTTTCCTGAATATATTCAGGAAAAAACGCATACGCCCTTTTTGGCCAACCAAGCAACCTGGAAAGGCCAATCAGCGCTCCAAAGAAGTCTCGCTTCCCAGCGGGCAAAAGGGCCATGCGGAAAAAAGTGTCCAAACCAGAAATGCAGGACCGGCCATGGAGAAATGGGAGCCTTGCTACGCTGATGGGTGGGATGTAAATTGCCAACAGCCACTCTGGAGAAGTGTACGATGTGTCCTGAAACATCTAAAAAACACAGCTTGGAGAGCATAGGGCACTTCCACTCATGGGCGTATAAATTGGGAAAACTAAAAATCAGCAAGACACAGGCACCCCAAAGTTTAGGGCTGCTCTGTTGACAAGAACCCCCACTTCATTACACCTTAAATATCCTAGGAAAGAGAAAAATGGATAAAGAAGTTGGGGTCCTCATGTACAATGGAATATCACTCAGCCATGAAATCAACGTCATAAGGCTAGTAGCAGCACGATGAGTGGATTTAGGTACGACGATTCTAAGTGAAATAAGTCACACAGAAAAAGACACTTATCATAAGATATCACTTCTAGAGGGAATGTAAAAACCGCTACACTTGAACTGAATTACAAAACAGAACAGAGTCACACGTTTAGGAAACACACTACGGCTGCTGAACGGGAAAGGTGAGGTGGGGTGATGCATAAAACAAGGGTTTCAAATTAGCTCAGATACCGTTCCATAAACCCAATATGTAAGAGACAAGACCTGTTCCTTTTTCAGTGAACTGGACTCAACACCCCCTATTCACCGCACAAGAATATATCTGACTAGTAAGAATCTTCAAACCTATGTATTGATATCTCTCTGTAAGTGAGTCAAGGGGGTGTAAAGTGGCATAAACACAGCCGTGAAAAGCAGCTAAACCCCATTAAAAAATAAATTACTTTTCAAAACCCGTGAAACAAAGACAGTGAAAGAGAGAGAAATTCTTCCAAAATTCGTTCAGGGGCTGTGATGCAACCTGGATTGACCATATCTAGACCCACAGCTGATTGAGACATAAGGGTGGACACTCTTGGGGCTGAGAGGTTCGGTGAGGTTGGGTGAGCCAACGCAGACCCTTTCAAATAATACTGCATGGTACCCATCCCATGGGTCCCAAATCTCCAGGTTCAAGGGCATCTTCCTACGTCGAAAACAGGCATGAGAAACCCAGAAGATGGTACACCGTGTGATCAGGAAAGGTTTCTAAAACGCACCTCATTTCTCATCTCCTTTGCTTGGGTTCGCCATTCCAGCTGATTTACTAGCCATCTCCCTCCTTGGAGAATCAGCACCTTTAACCTCCTGTTCCGTACAGGTTGCAATTTGTCCTGAGGATGAACGGGAAGAGGGGGAACCAATGAGAGACTAGCTCTAGGTGTTGGGACAGGCACAGGTCACTCTATTTTCCCATCAGGAAGAAGAATTAAGCACAAGCTCAGCCTGCCCCCCAGAACCAGAAGAGGGCCTGAAGCAATCCTGCGCTTTTGCGGCCAGCTCCCAAAAAAGCGAGTTGAAAAATGGAGCTCAGGGGCACTGCAATTCACAAACCTGCAGAGTTTTAAATGATACCTCTCGTCCACAAATATATTAAGGGAAGGCAACGAAGAGGCTCTGAAAGCAAGGCAGAATTGCAGGAAACAGATTTCAGGAGGTAGATTCGAATCACCTTGAAAGCACATGAAAAGCGGCAAAACGTGGACAATGATGCCCTTGGCCAAAAAGGGCGTATGCGTTTTTTCCTGAATATATTCAGGAAAAAACGCATACGCCCTTTTTGGCCAACCAAGCAACCTGGAAAGGCCAATCAGCGCTCCAAAGAAGTCTCGCTTCCCAGCGGGCAAAAGGGCCATGCGGAAAAAAGTGTCCAAACCAGAAATGCAGGACCGGCCATGGAGAAATGGGAGCCTTGCTACGCTGATGGGTGGGATGTAAATTGCCAACAGCCACTCTGGAGAAGTGTACGGTGTGTTCTGAAACATCTAAAAAACACAGCTTGGAGAGCATAGGGCACTTCCACTCATGGGCGTATAAATTGGGAAAACTAAAAATCAGCAAGACACAGGCACCCCAAAGTTTAGGGCTGCTCTGTTGACAAGAACCCCCACTTCATTACACCTTAAATATCCTAGGAAAGAGAAAAATGGATAAAGAAGTTGGGGTCCTCATGTACAATGGAATATCACTCAGCCATGAAATCCACGTCATAAGGCTAGTAGCAGCACGATGAGTGGATTTAGGTACGACGATTCTAAGTGAAATAAGTCACACAGAAAAAGACACTTATCATAAGATATCACTTCTAGAGGGAATGTAAAAACCGCTACACTTGAACTGAATTACAAAACAGAACAGAGTCACACGTTTAGAAAACACACTATGGCTGCTGAACGGGAAAGGTGAGGTGGGGTGATGCATAAAACAAGGGTTTCAAATTAGCTCAGATACCGTTCCATAAACCCAATATGTAAGAGACAAGACCTATTCCTTTTTCAGTGAACTGGACTCAACACCCCCTATTCACCGCACGAGAATATATCTGACTAGTAAGAATCTTCAAACCTATGTATTGATATCTCTCTGTAAGTGAGTCAAGGGGGTGTAAAGCGGCATAAACACAGCCGTGAAAAGCAGCTAAACCCCATTATAAAAATAAATTACTTTTCAAAACCCGTGAAACAAAGACAGTGAAAGAGAGAGAAATTCTTACAAAATTCGTTCAGGGGCTGTGATGCAACCTGGATTGACCATATCTAGACCCAGAGCTGACTGAGACATAAGGGTGGACACTCTTGGGGCTGAGAGGTTCGGTGAGGTTGGGTGAGCCAACGCAGACCCTTTCAAGTAATACTGCATGGTACCCATCCCATGGGTCCCAAATCTCCAGGTTCAAGGGCATCTTCCTACGTCGAAAAAAGGCATGAGAAAGCCAGAAGATGGTACACCGTGTGATCGGGAAAGGTTTCTAAAACGCACCTCATTTCTCATCTCCTTTGCTCGGGTTCGCCATTCCAGCCGATTTACTAGCCATCTCCCTCCTTGGAGAATCAGCACCTTTAACCTCCTGTTCCGTACAGGTTGCAATTTGTCCTGAGGATGAACGGGAAGAGGGGGAACCAATGAGAGACTAGCTCTAGGTGTTGGGACAGGCACAGGTCACTCTATTTTCCCATCAGGAAGAAGAATTAAGCACAAGCTCAGCCTGCCCCCCAGAACCAGAAGAGGGCCTGAAGCAATCCTGCGCTTTTGCGGCCAGCTCCCAAAAAAGCGAGTTGAAAAATGGAGCTCAGGGGCACTGCAATTCACAAACCTGCAGAGTTTTAAATGATACCTCTCGTCCACAAATATATTAAGGGAAGGCAACGAAGAGGCTTTGAAAGCAAGGCAGAATTGCAGGAAACAGATTTCAGGAGGTAGATTCGAATCGCCTTGAAAGCACATGAAAAGCGGCAAAACGTGGACAATGATGCCCTTGGCCAAAAAGGGCGTATGCGTTTTTTCCTGAATATATTCAGGAAAAAACGCATACGCCCTTTTTGGCCAACCAAGCCACCTGGAAAGGCCAATCAGCGCTCCAAAGAAGTCTCGCTTCCCAGCGGGCAAAAGGGCCATGCGGAAAAAAGTGTCCAAACCAGAAATGCAGGACCGGCCATGGAGAAATGGGAGCCTTGCTACGCTGACGGGTGGGATGTAAATTGCCAACAGCCACTCTGGAGAAGTGTACGGTGTGTTCTGAAACATCTAAAAAACACAGCTTGGAGAGCATAGGGCACTTCCACTCATGGGCGTATAAATTGGGAAAACTAAAAATCAGCAAGACACAGGCACCCCAAAGTTTAGGGCTGCTCTGTTGACAAGAACCCCCACTTCATTACACCTTAAATATCCTAGGAAAGAGAAAAATGGATAAAGAAGTTGGGGTCCTCATGTACAATGGAATATCACTCAGCCATGAAATCCACGTCATAAGGCTAGTAGCAGCACGATGAGTGGATTTAGGTACGACGATTCTAAGTGAAATAAGTCACACAGAAAAAGACACTTATCATAAGATATCACTTCTAGAGGGAATGTAAAAACCGCTACACTTGAACTGAATTACAAAACAGAACAGAGTCACACGTTTAGAAAACACACTATGGCTGCTGAACGGGAAAGGTGAGGTGGGGTGATGCATAAAACAAGGGTTTCAAATTAGCTCAGATACCGTTCCATAAACCCAATATGTAAGAGACAAGACCTATCCCTTTTTCAGTGAACTGGACTCAACACCCCCTATTCACCACACAAGAATATATCTGACTAGTAAGAATCTTCAAACCTATGTATTGATATCTCTCTGTAAGTGAGTCAAGGGGTTGTAAAGCGGCATAAACACAGCCGTGAAAAGCAGCTAAACCCCATTATAAAAATAAATTACTTTTCAAAACCCGTGAAACAAAGACAGTGAAAGAGAGAGAAATTCTTACAAAATTCGTTCAGGGGCTGTGATGCAACCTGGATTGACCATATCTAGACCCACAGCTGATTGAGACATAAGGGTGGACACTCTTGGGGCTGAGAGGTTCGGTGAGGTTGGGTGAGCCAACGCAGACCCTTTCAAGTAATACTGCATGGTACCCATCCCATGGGTCCCAAATCTCCAGGTTCAAGGGCATCTTCCTACGTCGAAAACAGGCATGAGAAACCCAGAAGATGGTACACCGTGTGATCGGGAAAGGTTTCTAAAACGCACCTCATTTCTCATCTCCTTTGCTCGGGTTCGCCATTCCAGCTGATTTACTAGCCATCTCCCTCCTTGGAGAATCAGCACCTTTAACCTCCTGTTCCGTACAGGTTGCAATTTGTCCTGAGGATGAACGGGAAGAGGGGGAACCAATGAGAGACTAGCTCTAGGTGTTGGGACAGGCACAGGTCACTCTATTTTCCCATCAGGAAGAAGAATTAAGCACAAGCTCAGCCTGCCCCCCAGAACCAGAAGAGGGCCTGAAGCAATCCTGTGCTTTGGCGGCCAGCTCCCAAAAAAGCGAGTTGAAAAATGGAGCTCAGGGGCACTGCAATTCACAAACCTGCAGAGTTTTAAATGATACCTCTCGTCCACAAATATATTAAGGGAAGGCAACGAAGAGGCTTTGAAAGCAAGGCAGAATTGCAGGAAACAGATTTCAGGAGGTAGATTCGAATCGCCTTGAAAGCACATGAAAAGCGGCAAAACGTGGACAATGATGCCCTTGGCCAAAAAGGGCGTATGCGTTTTTTCCTGAATATATTCAGGAAAAAACGCATACGCCCTTTTTGGCCAACCAAGCAACCTGGAAAGGCCAATCAGCGCTCCAAAGAAGTCTCGCTTCCCAGCGGGCAAAAGGGCCATGCGGAAAAAAGTGTCCAAACCAGAAATGCAGGACCGGCCATGGAGAAATGGGAGCCTTGCTACGCTGATGGGTGGGATGTAAATTGCCAACAGCCACTCTGGAGAAGTGTACGGTGTGTTCTGAAACATCTAAAAAACACAGCTTGGAGAGCATAGGGCACTTCCACTCATGGGCGTATAAATTGGGAAAACTAAAAATCAGCAAGACACAGGCACCCCAAAGTTTAGGGCTGCTCTGTTGACAAGAACCCCCACTTCATTACACCTTAAATATCCTAGGAAAGAGAAAAATGGATAAAGAAGTTGGGGTCCTCATGTACAATGGAATATCACTCAGCCATGAAATCCACGTCATAAGGCTAGTAGCAGCACGATGAGTGGATTTAGGTACGACGATTCTAAGTGAAATAAGTCACACAGAAAAAGACACTTATCATAAGATATCACTTCTAGAGGGAATGTAAAAACCGCTACACTTGAACTGAATTACAAAACAGAACAGAGTCACACGTTTAGAAAACACACTATGGCTGCTGAACGGGAAAGGTGAGGTGGGGTGATGCATAAAACAAGGGTTTCAAATTAGCTCAGATACCGTTCCATAAACCCAATATGTAAGAGACAAGACCTATTCCTTTTTCAGTGAACTGGACTCAACACCCCCTATTCACCGCACAAGAATATATCTGACTAGTAAGAATCTTCAAACCTATGTATTGATATCTCTCTATAAGTGAGTCAAGGGGGTGTAAAGCGGCATAAACACAGCCGTGAAAAGCAGCTAAACCCCATTATAAAAATAAATTACTTTTCAAAACCCGTGAAACAAAGGCAGTGAAAGAGAGAGAAATTCTTACAAAATTCGTTCAGGGGCTGTGATGCAACCTGGATTGACCAAATCTAGACCCACAGCTGATTGAGACATAAGGGTGGACACTCTTGGGGCTGAGAGTTTCGGTGAGGTTGGGTGAGCCAACGCAGACCCTTTCAAGTAATACTGCATGGTACCCATCCCATGGGTCCCAAATCTCCAGGTTCAAGGGCATCTTCCTACGTCGAAAACAGGCATGAGAAAGCCAGAAGATGGTACACCGTGTGATCGGGAAAGGTTTCTAAAACGCACCTCATTTCTCATCTCCTTTGCTCGGGTTCGCCATTCCAGCCGATTTACTAGCCATCTCCCTCCTTGGAGAATCAGCACCTTTAACCTCCTGTTCCGTACAGGTTGCAATTTGTCCTGAGGATGAACGGGAAGAGGGGGAACCAATGAGAGACTAGCTCTAGGTGTTGGGACAGGCACAGGTCACTCTATTTTCCCATCAGGAAGAAGAATTAAGCACAAGCTCAGCCTGCCCCCCAGAACCAGAAGAGGGCCTGAAGCAATCCTGCGCTTTTGCGGCCAGCTCCCAAAAAAGCGAGTTGAAAAATGGAGCTCAGGGGCACTGCAATTCACAAACCTGCAGAGTTTTAAATGATACCTCTCGTCCACAAATATATTAAGGGAAGGCAACGAAGAGGCTTTGAAAGCAAGGCAGAATTGCAGGAAACAGATTTCAGGAGGTAGATTCGAATCGCCTTGAAAGCACATGAAAAGCGGCAAAACGTGGACAATGATGCCCTTGGCCAAAAAGGGCGTATGCGTTTTTTCCTGAATATATTCAGGAAAAAACGCATACGCCCTTTTTGGCCAACCAAGCAACCTGGAAAGGCCAATCAGCGCTCCAAAGAAGTCTCGCTTCCCAGCGGGCAAAAGGGCCATGCGGAAAAAAGTGTCCAAACCAGAAATGCAGGACCGGCCATGGAGAAATGGGAGCCTTGCTACGCTGACGGGTGGGATGTAAATTGCCAACAGCCACTCTGGAGAAGTGTACGGTGTGTTCTGAAACATCTAAAAAACACAGCTTGGAGAGCATAGGGCACTTCCACTCATGGGCGTATAAATTGGGAAAACTAAAAATCAGCAAGACACAGGCACCCCAAAGTTTAGGGCTGCTCTGTTGACAAGAACCCCCACTTCATTACACCTTAAATATCCTAGGAAAGAGAAAAATGGATAAAGAAGTTGGGGTCCTCATGTACAATGGAATATCACTCAGCCATGAAATCCACGTCATAAGGCTAGTAGCAGCACGATGAGTGGATTTAGGTACGACGATTCTAAGTGAAATAAGTCACACAGAAAAAGACACTTATCATAAGATATCACTTCTAGAGGGAATGTAAAAACCGCTACACTTGAACTGAATTACAAAACAGAACAGAGTCACACGTTTAGAAAACACACTATGGCTGCTGAACGGGAAAGGTGAGGTGGGGTGATGCATAAAACAAGGGTTTCAAATTAGCTCAGATACCGTTCCATAAACCCAATATGTAAGAGACAAGACCTATCCCTTTTTCAGTGAACTGGACTCAACACCCCCTATTCACCACACAAGAATATATCTGACTAGTAAGAATCTTCAAACCTATGTATTGATATCTCTCTGTAAGTGAGTCAAGGGGTTGTAAAGCGGCATAAACACAGCCGTGAAAAGCAGCTAAACCCCATTATAAAAATAAATTACTTTTCAAAACCCGTGAAACAAAGACAGTGAAAGAGAGAGAAATTCTTACAAAATTCGTTCAGGGGCTGTGATGCAACCTGGATTGACCATATCTAGACCCACAGCTGATTGAGACATAAGGGTGGACACTCTTGGGGCTGAGAGGTTCGGTGAGGTTGGGTGAGCCAACGCAGACCCTTTCAAGTAATACTGCATGGTACCCATCCCATGGGTCCCAAATCTCCAGGTTCAAGGGCATCTTCCTACGTCGAAAACAGGCATAAGAAACCCAGAAGATGGTACACCGTGTGATCGGGAAAGGTTTCTAAAACGCACCTCATTTCTCATCTCCTTTGCTCGGGTTCGCCATTCCAGCTGATTTACTAGCCATCTCCCTCCTTGGAGAATCAGCACCTTTAACCTCCTGTTCCGTACAGGTTGCAATTTGTCCTGAGGATGAACGGGAAGAGGGGGAACCAATGAGAGACTAGCTCTAGGTGTTGGGACAGGCACAGGTCACTCTATTTTCCCATCAGGAAGAAGAATTAAGCAGAAGCTCAGCCTGCCCCCCAGAACCAGAAGAGGGCCTGAAGCAATCCTGCGCTTTTGCGGCCAGCTCCCAAAAAAGCGAGTTGAAAAATGGAGCTCAGGGGCACTGCAATTCACAAACCTGCAGAGTTTTAAATGATACCTCTCGTCCACAAATATATTAAGGGAAGGCAACGAAGAGGCTTTGAAAGCAAGGCAGAATTGCAGGAAACAGATTTCAGGAGGTAGATTCGAATCACCTTGAAAGCACATGAAAAGCGGCAAAACGTGGACAATGATGCCCTTGGCCAAAAAGGGCGTATGCGTTTTTTCCTGAATATATTCAGGAAAAAACGCATACGCCCTTTTTGGCCAACCAAGCAACCTGGAAAGGCCAATCAGCGCTCCAAAGAAGTCTCGCTTCCCAGCGGGCAAAAGGGCCATGCGGAAAAAAGTGTCCAAACCAGAAATGCAGGACCGGCCATGGAGAAATGGGAGCCTTGCTACGCTGATGGGTGGGATGTAAATTGCCAACAGCCACTCTGGAGAAGTGTACGGTGTGTTCTGAAACATCTAAAAAACACAGCTTGGAGAGCATAGGGCACTTCCACTCATGGGCGTATAAATTGGGAAAACTAAAAATCAGCAAGACACAGGCACCCCAAAGTTTAGGGCTGCTCTGTTGACAAGAACCCCCACTTCATTACACCTTAAATATCCTAGGAAAGAGAAAAATGGATAAAGAAGTTGGGGTCCTCATGTACAATGGAATATCACTCAGCCATGAAATCCACGTCATAAGGCTAGTAGCAGCACGATGAGTGGATTTAGGTACGACGATTCTAAGTGAAATAAGTCACACAGAAAAAGACACTTATCATAAGATATCACTTCTAGAGGGAATGTAAAAACCGCTACACTTGAACTGAATTACAAAACAGAACAGAGTCACACGTTTAGAAAACACACTATGGCTGCTGAACGGGAAAGGTGAGGTGGGGTGATGCATAAAACAAGGGTTTCAAATTAGCTCAGATACCGTTCCATAAACCCAATATGTAAGAGACAAGACCTATCCCTTTTTCAGTGAACTGGACTCAACACCCCCTATTCACCACACAAGAATATATCTGACTAGTAAGAATCTTCAAACCTATGTATTGATATCTCTCTGTAAGTGAGTCAAGGGGTTGTAAAGCGGCATAAACACAGCCGTGAAAAGCAGCTAAACCCCATTATAAAAATAAATTACTTTTCAAAACC
Source organism: Balaenoptera acutorostrata (assembly GCF_949987535.1). NCBI lineage: Eukaryota > Metazoa > Chordata > Mammalia > Artiodactyla > Balaenopteridae > Balaenoptera > Balaenoptera acutorostrata. The sequence goes on from NW_026645896.1 coordinate 51,570, forward strand.
CGTGAAACAAAGACAGTGAAAGAGAGAGAAATTCTTACAAAATTCGTTCAGGGGCTGTGATGCAACCTGGATTGACCATATCTAGACCCACAGCTGATTGAGACATAAGGGTGGACACTCTTGGGGCTGAGAGGTTCGGTGAGGTTGGGTGAGCCAACGCAGACCCTTTCAAGTAATACTGCATGGTACCCATCCCATGGGTCCCAAATCTCCAGGTTCAAGGGCATCTTCCTACGTCGAAAACAGGCATGAGAAAGCCAGAAGATGGTACACCGTGTGATCGGGAAAGGTTTCTAAAACGCACCTCATTTCTCATCTCCTTTGCTCGGGTTCGCCATTCCAGCTGATTTACTAGCCATCTCCCTCCTTGGAGAATCAGCACCTTTAACCTCCTGTTCCGTACAGGTTGCAATTTGTCCTGAGGATGAACGGGAAGAGGGGGAACCAATGAGAGACTAGCTCTAGGTGTTGGGACAGGCACAGGTCACTCTATTTTCCCATCAGGAAGAAGAATTAAGCACAAGCTCAGCCTGCCCCCCAGAACCAGAAGAGGGCCTGAAGCAATCCTGTGCTTTGGCGGCCAGCTCCCAAAAAAGCGAGTTGAAAAATGGAGCTCAGGGGCACTGCAATTCACAAACCTGCAGAGTTTTAAATGATACCTCTCGTCCACAAATATATTAAGGGAAGGCAACGAAGAGGCTTTGAAAGCAAGGCAGAATTGCAGGAAACAGATTTCAGGAGGTAGATTCGAATCGCCTTGAAAGCACATGAAAAGCGGCAAAACGTGGACAATGATGCCCTTGGCCAAAAAGGGCGTATGCGTTTTTTCCTGAATATATTCAGGAAAAAACGCATACGCCCTTTTTGGCCAACCAAGCAACCTGGAAAGGCCAATCAGCGCTCCAAAGAAGTCTCGCTTCCCAGCGGGCAAAAGGGCCATGCGGAAAAAAGTGTCCAAACCAGAAATGCAGGACCGGCCATGGAGAAATGGGAGCCTTGCTACGCTGATGGGTGGGATGTAAATTGCCAACAGCCACTCTGGAGAAGTGTACGGTGTGTTCTGAAACATCTAAAAAACACAGCTTGGAGAGCATAGGGCACTTCCACTCATGGGCGTATAAATTGGGAAAACTAAAAATCAGCAAGACACAGGCACCCCAAAGTTTAGGGCTGCTCTGTTGACAAGAACCCCCACTTCATTACACCTTAAATATCCTAGGAAAGAGAAAAATGGATAAAGAAGTTGGGGTCCTCATGTACAATGGAATATCACTCAGCCATGAAATCAACGTCATAAGGCTAGTAGCAGCACGATGAGTGGATTTAGGTACGACGATTCTAAGTGAAATAAGTCACACAGAAAAAGACACTTATCATAAGATATCACTTCTAGAGGGAATGTAAAAACCGCTACACTTGAACTGAATTACAAAACAGAACAGAGTCACACGTTTAGAAAACACACTATGGCTGCTGAACGGGCAAGGTGAGGTGGGGTGATGCATAAAACAAGGGTTTCAAATTAGCTCAGATACCGTTCCATAAACCCAATATGTAAGAGACAAGACCTATTCCTTTTTCAGTGAACTGGACTCAACACCCCCTATTCACCGCACAAGAATATATCTGACTAGTAAGAATCTTCAAACCTATGTATTGATATCTCTCTATAAGTGAGTCAAGGGGGTGTAAAGCGGCATAAACACAGCCGTGAAAAGCAGCTAAACCCCATTATAAAAATAAATTACTTTTCAAAACCCGTGAAACAAAGGCAGTGAAAGAGAGAGAAATTCTTACAAAATTCGTTCAGGGGCTGTGATGCAACCTGGATTGACCAAATCTAGACCCACAGCTGATTGAGACATAAGGGTGGACACTCTTGGGGCTGAGAGGTTCGGTGAGGTTGGGTGAGCCAACGCAGACCCTTTCAAGTAATACTGCATGGTACCCATCCCATGGGTCCCAAATCTCCAGGTTCAAGGGCATCTTCCTACGTCGAAAACAGGCATGAGAAAGCCAGAAGATGGTACACCGTGTGATCGGGAAAGGTTTCTAAAACGCACCTCATTTCTCATCTCCTTTGCTCGGGTTCGCCATTCCAGCCGATTTACTAGCCATCTCCCTCCTTGGAGAATCAGCACCTTTAACCTCCTGTTCCGTACAGGTTGCAATTTGTCCTGAGGATGAACGGGAAGAGGGGGAACCAATGAGAGACTAGCTCTAGGTGTTGGGACAGGCACAGGTCACTCTATTTTCCCATCAGGAAGAAGAATTAAGCACAAGCTCAGCCTGCCCCCCAGAACCAGAAGAGGGCCTGAAGCAATCCTGCGCTTTTGCGGCCAGCTCCCAAAAAAGCGAGTTGAAAAATGGAGCTCAGGGGCACTGCAATTCACAAACCTGCAGAGTTTTAAATGATACCTCTCGTCCACAAATATATTAAGGGAAGGCAACGAAGAGGCTTTGAAAGCAAGGCAGAATTGCAGGAAACAGATTTCAGGAGGTAGATTCGAATCGCCTTGAAAGCACATGAAAAGCGGCAAAACGTGGACAATGATGCCCTTGGCCAAAAAGGGCGTATGCGTTTTTTCCTGAATATATTCAGGAAAAAACGCATACGCCCTTTTTGGCCAACCAAGCAACCTGGAAAGGCCAATCAGCGCTCCAAAGAAGTCTCGCTTCCCAGCGGGCAAAAGGGCCATGCGGAAAAAAGTGTCCAAACCAGAAATGCAGGACCGGCCATGGAGAAATGGGAGCCTTGCTACGCTGACGGGTGGGATGTAAATTGCCAACAGCCACTCTGGAGAAGTGTACGGTGTGTTCTGAAACATCTAAAAAACACAGCTTGGAGAGCATAGGGCACTTCCACTCATGGGCGTATAAATTGGGAAAACTAAAAATCAGCAAGACACAGGCACCCCAAAGTTTAGGGCTGCTCTGTTGACAAGAACCCCCACTTCATTACACCTTAAATATCCTAGGAAAGAGAAAAATGGATAAAGAAGTTGGGGTCCTCATGTACAATGGAATATCACTCAGCCATGAAATCCACGTCATAAGGCTAGTAGCAGCACGATGAGTGGATTTAGGTACGACGATTCTAAGTGAAATAAGTCACACAGAAAAAGACACTTATCATAAGATATCACTTCTAGAGGGAATGTAAAAACCGCTACACTTGAACTGAATTACAAAACAGAACAGAGTCACACGTTTAGAAAACACACTATGGCTGCTGAACGGGCAAGGTGAGGTGGGGTGATGCATAAAACAAGGGTTTCAAATTAGCTCAGATACCGTTCCATAAACCCAATATGTAAGAGACAAGACCTATTCCTTTTTCAGTGAACTGGACTCAACACCCCCTATTCACCGCACAAGAATATATCTGACTAGTAAGAATCTTCAAACCTATGTATTGATATCTCTCTATAAGTGAGTCAAGGGGGTGTAAAGCGGCATAAACACAGCCGTGAAAAGCAGCTAAACCCCATTATAAAAATAAATTACTTTTCAAAACCCGTGAAACAAAGGCAGTGAAAGAGAGAGAAATTCTTACAAAATTCGTTCAGGGGCTGTGATGCAACCTGGATTGACCAATTCTAGACCCACAGCTGATTGAGACATAAGGGTGGACACTCTTGGGGCTGAGAGGTTCGGTGAGGTTGGGTGAGCCAACGCAGACCCTTTCAAGTAATACTGCATGGTAGCCATCCCATGGGTCCCAAATCTCCAGGTTCAAGGGCATCTTCCTACGTCGAAAACAGGCATGAGAAAGCCAGAAGATGGTACACCGTGTGATCGGGAAAGGTTTCTAAAACGCACCTCATTTCTCATCTCCTTTGCTCGGGTTCGCCATTCCAGCCGATTTACTAGCCATCTCCCTCCTTGGAGAATCAGCACCTTTAACCTCCTGTTCCGTACAGGTTGCAATTTGTCCTGAGGATGAACGGGAAGAGGGGGAACCAATGAGAGACTAGCTCTAGGTGTTGGGACAGGCACAGGTCACTCTATTTTCCCATCAGGAAGAAGAATTAAGCACAAGCTCAGCCTGCCCCCCAGAACCAGAAGAGGGCCTGAAGCAATCCTGCGCTTTTGCGGCCAGCTCCCAAAAAAGCGAGTTGAAAAATGGAGCTCAGGGGCACTGCAATTCACAAACCTGCAGAGTTTTAAATGATACCTCTCGTCCACAAATATATTAAGGGAAGGCAACGAAGAGGCTTTGAAAGCAAGGCAGAATTGCAGGAAACAGATTTCAGGAGGTAGATTCGAATCGCCTTGAAAGCACATGAAAAGCGGCAAAACGTGGACAATGATGCCCTTGGCCAAAAAGGGCGTATGCGTTTTTTCCTGAATATATTCAGGAAAAAACGCATACGCCCTTTTTGGCCAACCAAGCAACCTGGAAAGGCCAATCAGCGCTCCAAAGAAGTCTCGCTTCCCAGCGGGCAAAAGGGCCATGCGGAAAAAAGTGTCCAAACCAGAAATGCAGGACCGGCCATGGAGAAATGGGAGCCTTGCTACGCTGACGGGTGGGATGTAAATTGCCAACAGCCACTCTGGAGAAGTGTACGGTGTGTTCTGAAACATCTAAAAAACACAGCTTGGAGAGCATAGGGCACTTCCACTCATGGGCGTATAAATTGGGAAAACTAAAAATCAGCAAGACACAGGCACCCCAAAGTTTAGGGCTGCTCTGTTGACAAGAACCCCCACTTCATTACACCTTAAATATCCTAGGAAAGAGAAAAATGGATAAAGAAGTTGGGGTCCTCATGTACAATGGAATATCACTCAGCCATGAAATCCACGTCATAAGGCTAGTAGCAGCACGATGAGTGGATTTAGGTACGACGATTCGAAGTGAAATAAGTCACACAGAAAAAGACACTTATCATAAGATATCACTTCTAGAGGGAATGTAAAAACCGCTACACTTGAACTGAATTACAAAACAGAACAGAGTCACACGTTTAGAAAACACACTATGGCTGCTGAACGGGCAAGGTGAGGTGGGGTGATGCATAAAACAAGGGTTTCAAATTAGCTCAGATACCGTTCCATAAACCCAATATGTAAGAGACAAGACCTATTCCTTTTTCAGTGAACTGGACTCAACACCCCCTATTCACCGCACAAGAATATATCTGACTAGTAAGAATCTTCAAACCTATGTATTGATATCTCTCTATAAGTGAGTCAAGGGGGTGTAAAGCGGCATAAACACAGCCGTGAAAAGCAGCTAAACCCCATTATAAAAATAAATTACTTTTCAAAACCCGTGAAACAAAGGCAGTGAAAGAGAGAGAAATTCTTACAAAATTCGTTCAGGGGCTGTGATGCAACCTGGATTGACCAAATCTAGACCCACAGCTGATTGAGACATAAGGGTGGACACTCTTGGGGCTGAGAGGTTCGGTGAGGTTGGGTGAGCCAACGCAGACCCTTTCAAGTAATACTGCATGGTACCCATCCCATGGGTCCCAAATCTCCAGGTTCAAGGGCATCTTCCTACGTCGAAAACAGGCATGAGAAAGCCAGAAGATGGTACACCGTGTGATCGGGAAAGGTTTCTAAAACGCACCTCATTTCTCATCTCCTTTGCTCGGGTTCGCCATTCCAGCCGATTTACTAGCCATCTCCCTCCTTGGAGAATCAGCACCTTTAACCTCCTGTTCCGTACAGGTTGCAATTTGTCCTGAGGATGAACGGGAAGAGGGGGAACCAATGAGAGACTAGCTCTAGGTGTTGGGACAGGCACAGGTCACTCTATTTTCCCATCAGGAAGAAGAATTAAGCAGAAGCTCAGCCTGCCCCCCAGAACCAGAAGAGGGCCTGAAGCAATCCTGCGCTTTTGCGGCCAGCTCCCAAAAAAGCGAGTTGAAAAATGGAGCTCAGGGGCACTGCAATTCACAAACCTGCAGAGTTTTAAATGATACCTCTCGTCCACAAATATATTAAGGGAAGGCAACGAAGAGGCTTTGAAAGCAAGGCAGAATTGCAGGAAACAGATTTCAGGAGGTAGATTCGAATCGCCTTGAAAGCACATGAAAAGCGGCAAAACGTGGACAATGATGCCCTTGGCCAAAAAGGGCGTATGCGTTTTTTCCTGAATATATTCAGGAAAAAACGCATACGCCCTTTTTGGCCAACCAAGCAACCTGGAAAGGCCAATCAGCGCTCCAAAGAAGTCTCGCTTCCCAGCGGGCAAAAGGGCCATGCGGAAAAAAGTGTCCAAACCAGAAATGCAGGACCGGCCATGGAGAAATGGGAGCCTTGCTACGCTGACGGGTGGGATGTAAATTGCCAACAGCCACTCTGGAGAAGTGTACGGTGTGTTCTGAAACATCTAAAAAACACAGCTTGGAGAGCATAGGGCACTTCCACTCATGGGCGTATAAATTGGGAAAACTAAAAATCAGCAAGACACAGGCACCCCAAAGTTTAGGGCTGCTCTGTTGACAAGAACCCCCACTTCATTACACCTTAAATATCCTAGGAAAGAGAAAAATGGATAAAGAAGTTGGGGTCCTCATGTACAATGGAATATCACTCAGCCATGAAATCCACGTCATAAGGCTAGTAGCAGCACGATGAGTGGATTTAGGTACGACGATTCGAAGTGAAATAAGTCACACAGAAAAAGACACTTATCATAAGATATCACTTCTAGAGGGAATGTAAAAACCGCTACACTTGAACTGAATTACAAAACAGAACAGAGTCACACGTTTAGAAAACACACTATGGCTGCTGAACGGGAAAGGTGAGGTGGGGTGATGCATAAAACAAGGGTTTCAAATTAGCTCAGATACCGTTCCATAAACCCAATATGTAAGAGACAAGACCTATCCCTTTTTCAGTGAACTGGACTCAACACCCCCTATTCACCACACAAGAATATATCTGACTAGTAAGAATCTTCAAACCTATGTATTGATATCTCTCTGTAAGTGAGTCAAGGGGTTGTAAAGCGGCATAAACACAGCCGTGAAAAGCAGCTAAACCCCATTATAAAAATAAATTACTTTTCAAAACCCGTGAAACAAAGACAGTGAAAGAGAGAGAAATTCTTACAAAATTCGTTCAGGGGCTGTGATGCAACCTGGATTGACCATATCTAGACCCACAGCTGATTGAGACATAAGGGTGGACACTCTTGGGGCTGAGAGGTTCGGTGAGGTTGGGTGAGCCAACGCAGACCCTTTCAAGTAATACTGCATGGTACCCATCCCATGGGTCCCAAATCTCCAGGTTCAAGGGCATCTTCCTACGTCGAAAACAGGCATAAGAAACCCAGAAGATGGTACACCGTGTGATCGGGAAAGGTTTCTAAAACGCACCTCATTTCTCATCTCCTTTGCTCGGGTTCGCCATTCCAGCTGATTTACTAGCCATCTCCCTCCTTGGAGAATCAGCACCTTTAACCTCCTGTTCCGTACAGGTTGCAATTTGTCCTGAGGATGAACGGGAAGAGGGGGAACCAATGAGAGACTAGCTCTAGGTGTTGGGACAGGCACAGGTCACTCTATTTTCCCATCAGGAAGAAGAATTAAGCAGAAGCTCAGCCTGCCCCCCAGAACCAGAAGAGGGCCTGAAGCAATCCTGCGCTTTTGCGGCCAGCTCCCAAAAAAGCGAGTTGAAAAATGGAGCTCAGGGGCACTGCAATTCACAAACCTGCAGAGTTTTAAATGATACCTCTCGTCCACAAATATATTAAGGGAAGGCAACGAAGAGGCTTTGAAAGCAAGGCAGAATTGCAGGAAACAGATTTCAGGAGGTAGATTCGAATCGCCTTGAAAGCACATGAAAAGCGGCAAAACGTGGACAATGATGCCCTTGGCCAAAAAGGGCGTATGCGTTTTTTCCTGAATATATTCAGGAAAAAACGCATACGCCCTTTTTGGCCAACCAAGCAACCTGGAAAGGCCAATCAGCGCTCCAAAGAAGTCTCGCTTCCCAGCGGGCAAAAGGGCCATGCGGAAAAAAGTGTCCAAACCAGAAATGCAGGACCGGCCATGGAGAAATGGGAGCCTTGCTACGCTGATGGGTGGGATGTAAATTGCCAACAGCCACTCTGGAGAAGTGTACGGTGTGTTCTGAAACATCTAAAAAACACAGCTTGGAGAGCATAGGGCACTTCCACTCATGGGCGTATAAATTGGGAAAACTAAAAATCAGCAAGACACAGGCACCCCAAAGTTTAGGGCTGCTCTGTTGACAAGAACCCCCACTTCATTACACCTTAAATATCCTAGGAAAGAGAAAAATGGATAAAGAAGTTGGGGTCCTCATGTACAATGGAATATCACTCAGCCATGAAATCCACGTCATAAGGCTAGTAGCAGCACGATGAGTGGATTTAGGTACGACGATTCTAAGTGAAATAAGTCACACAGAAAAAGACACTTATCATAAGATATCACTTCTAGAGGGAATGTAAAAACCGCTACACTTGAACTGAATTACAAAACAGAACAGAGTCACACGTTTAGAAAACACACTATGGCTGCTGAACGGGAAAGGTGAGGTGGGGTGATGCATAAAACAAGGGTTTCAAATTAGCTCCGATACCGTTCCATAAACCCAATATGTAAGAGACAAGACCTATTCCTTTTTCAGTGAACTGGACTCAACACCCCCTATTCACCGCACAAGAATATATCTGACTAGTAAGAATCTTCAAACCTATGTATTGATATCTCTCTATAAGTGAGTCAAGGGGGTGTAAAGCGGCATAAACACAGCCGTGAAAAGCAGCTAAACCCCATTATAAAAATAAATTACTTTTCAAAACCCGTGAAACAAAGGCAGTGAAAGAGAGAGAAATTCTTACAAAATTCGTTCAGGGGCTGTGATGCAACCTGGATTGACCAAATCTAGACCCACAGCTGATTGAGACATAAGGGTGGACACTCTTGGGGCTGAGAGGTTCGGTGAGGTTGGGTGAGCCAACGCAGACCCTTTCAAGTAATACTGCATGGTACCCATCCCATGGGTCCCAAATCTCCAGGTTCAAGGGCATCTTCCTACGTCGAAAACAGGCATGAGAAAGCCAGAAGATGGTACACCGTGTGATCGGGAAAGGTTTCTAAAACGCACCTCATTTCTCATCTCCTTTGCTCGGGTTCGCCATTCCAGCCGATTTACTAGCCATCTCCCTCCTTGGAGAATCAGCACCTTTAACCTCCTGTTCCGTACAGGTTGCAATTTGTCCTGAGGATGAACGGGAAGAGGGGGAACCAATGAGAGACTAGCTCTAGGTGTTGGGACAGGCACAGGTCCCTCTATTTTCCCATCAGGAAGAAGAATTAAGCACAAGCTCAGCCTGCCCCCCAGAACCAGAAGAGGGCCTGAAGCAATCCTGCGCTTTTGCGGCCAGCTCCCAAAAAAGCGAGTTGAAAAATGGAGCTCAGGGGCACTGCAATTCACAAACCTGCAGAGTTTTAAATGATACCTCTCGTCCACAAATATATTAAGGGAAGGCAACGAAGAGGCTTTGAAAGCAAGGCAGAATTGCAGGAAACAGATTTCAGGAGGTAGATTCGAATCGCCTTGAAAGCACATGAAAAGCGGCAAAACGTGGACAATGATGCCCTTGGCCAAAAAGGGCGTATGCGTTTTTTCCTGAATATATTCAGGAAAAAACGCATACGCCCTTTTTGGCCAACCAAGCAACCTGGAAAGGCCAATCAGCGCTCCAAAGAAGTCTCGCTTCCCAGCGGGCAAAAGGGCCATGCGGAAAAAAGTGTCCAAACCAGAAAAGCAGGACCGGCCATGGAGAAATGGGAGCCTTGCTACGCTGATGGGTGGGATGTAAATTGCCAACAGCCACTCTGGAGAAGTGTACGGTGTGTTCTGAAACATCTAAAAAACACAGCTTGGAGAGCATAGGGCACTTCCACTCATGGGCGTATAAATTGGGAAAACTAAAAATCAGCAAGACACAGGCACCCCAAAGTTTAGGGCTGCTCTGTGGACAAGAACCCCCACTTCATTACACCTTAAATATCCTAGGAAAGAGAAAAATGGATAAAGAAGTTGTGGTCCTCATGTACAATGGAATATCACTCAGCCATGAAATCCACGTCATAAGGCTAGTAGCAGCACGATGAGTGGATTTAGGTACGACGATTCTAAGTGAAATAAGTCACACAGAAAAAGACACTTATCATAAGATATCACTTAGAGAGGGAATGTAAAAACCGCTACACTTGAACTGAATTACAAAACAGAACAGAGTCACACGTTTAGAAAACACACTATGGCTGCTGAACGGGAAAGGTGAGGTGGGGTGATGCATAAAACAAGGGTTTCAAATTAGCTCAGATACCGTTCCATAAACCCAATATGTAAGATTCAAGACCTATTCCTTTTTCAGTGAACTGGACTCAACACCCCCTATTCACCGCACAAGAATATATCTGACTAGTAAGAAACTTCAAACCTATGTATTGATATCTCTCTGTAAGTGAGTCAAGGGGGTGTAAAGCGGCATAAACACAGCGTGAAAAGCAGCTAAACCCCATTATAAAAATAAATTACTTTTCAAAACCCGTGAAACAAAGGCAGTGAAAGAGAGAGAAATTCTTACAAAATTCGTTCAGGGGCTGTGATGCAACCTGGATTGACCATATCTAGACCCACAGCTGATTGAGACATAAGGGTGGACACTCTTGGGGCTGAGAGGTTCGGTGAGGTTGGGTGAGCCAACGCAGACCCTTTCAAGTAATACTGCATGGTACCCATCCCATGGGTCCCAAATCTCCAGGTTCAAGGGCATCTTCCTACATCGAAAACAGGCATGAGAAACCCAGAAGATGGTACACCGTGTGATCGGGAAAGGTTTCTAAAACGCACCTCATTTCTCATCTCCTTTGCTCGGGTTCGCCATTCCAGCCGATTTACTAGCCATCTCCCTCCTTGGAGAATCAGCACCTTTAACCTCCTGTTCCGTACAGGTTGCAATTTGTCCTGAGGATGAACGGGAAGAGGGGGAACCAATGAGAGACTAGCTCTAGGTGTTGGGACAGGCACAGGTCACTCTATTTTCCCATCAGGAAGGAGAATTAAGCACAAGCTCAGCCTGCCCCCCAGAACCAGAAGAGGGCCTGAAGCAATCCTGCGCTTTTGCGGCCAGCTCCCAAAAAAGCGAGTTGAAAAATGGAGCTCAGGGGCACTGCAATTCACAAACCTGCAGAGTTTTAAATGATACCTCTCGTCCACAAATATATTAAGGGAAGGCAACGAAGAGGCTTTGAAAGCAAGGCAGAATTGCAGGAAACAGATTTCAGGAGGTAGATTCGAATCGCCTTGAAAGCACATGAAAAGCGGCAAAACGTGGACAATGATGCCCTTGGCCAAAAAGGGCGTATGCGTTTTTTCCTGAATATATTCAGGAAAAAACGCATACGCCCTTTTTGGCCAACCAAGCAACCTGGAAAGGCCAATCAGCGCTCCAAAGAAGTCTCGCTTCCCAGCGGGCAAAAGGGCCATGCGGAAAAAAGTGTCCAAACCAGAAATGCAGGACCGGCCATGGAGAAATGGGAGCCTTGCTACGCTGATGGGTGGGATGTAAATTGCCAACAGCCACTCTGGAGAAGTGTACGGTGTGTTCTGAAACATCTAAAAAACACAGCTTGGAGAGCATAGGGCACTTCCACTCATGGGCGTATAAATTGGGAAAACTAAAAATCAGCAAGACACAGGCACCCCAAAGTTTAGGGCTGCTCAGTTGACAAGAACCCCCACTTCATTACACCTTCAATATCCTAGGAAAGAGAAAAATGGATAAAGAAGTTGGGGTCCTCATGTACAATGGAATATCACTCAGCCATGAAATCCACGTCATAAGGCTAGTAGCAGCACGATGAGTGGATTTAGGTACGATGATTCTAAGTGAAATAAGTCACACAGAAAAACACACTTATCATAAGATATCACTTAGAGAGGGAATGTAAAAACCGCTACACTTGAACTGAATTACAAAACAGAACAGAGTCACACGTTTAGAAAACACACTACGGCTGCTGAACGGGAAAGGTGAGGTGGGGTGATGCATAAAACAAGGGTTTCAAATTAGCTCAGATACCGTTCCATAAACCCAATATGTAAGAGACAAGACCTATTCCTTTTTCAGTGAACTGGACTCAACACCCCCTATTCACCGCACAAGAATATATCTGACTAGTAAGAATCTTCAAACCTATGTATTGATATCTCTCTGTAAGTGAGTCAAGGGGGTGTAAAGCGGCATAAACACAGCCGTGAAAAGCAGCTAAACCCCATTATAAAAATAAATTACTTTTCAAAACCCGTGAAACAAAGGCAGTGAAAGAGAGAGAAATTCTTACAAAATTCGTTCAGGGGCTGTGATGCAACCTGGATTGACCATATCTAGACCCACAGCTGATTGAGACATAAGGGTGCACACTCTTGGGGCTGAGAGGTTCGGTGAGGTTGGGTGAGCCAACGCAGACCCTTTCAAGTAATACTGCATGGTACCCATCCCATGGGTCCCAAATCTCCAGGTTCAAGGGCATCTTCCTACGTCGAAAACAGGCATGAGAAACCCAGAAGATGGTACACCGTGTGATCGGGAAAGGTTTCTAAAACGCACCTCATTTCTCATCTCCTTTGCTCGGGTTCGCCATTCCAGCCGATTTACTAGCCATCTCCCTCCTTGGAGAATCAGCACCTTTACCCTCCTGTTCCATACAGGTTGCAATTTGTCCTGAGGATGAACGGGAAGAGGGGGAACCAATGAGAGACAAGCTCCAGGGGTTGGGACAGGCACAGGTCCCTCTATTTTCCCATCAGGAAGAAGAATTAAGCACAAGCTCAGCCTGCCCCCCAGAACCAGAAGAGGGCCTGAAGCAATCCTGCGCTTTTGCGGCCAGCTCCCAAAAAAGCGAGTTGAAAAATGGAGCTCAGGGGCACTGCAATTCACAAACCTGCAGAGTTTTAAATGATACCTCTCATCCACAAATATATTAAGGGAAGGCAACGAAGAGGCTTTGAAAGCAAGGCAGAATTGCAGGAAACAGATTTCAGGAGGTAGATTCGAATCGCCTTGAAAGCACATGAAAAGCGGCAAAACGTGGACAATGATGCCCTTGGCCAAAAAGGGCGTATGCGTTTTTTCCTGAATATATTCAGGAAAAAACGCATACGCCCTTTTTGGCCAACCAAGCAACCTGGAAAGGCCAATCAGCGCTCCAAAGAAGTCTCGCTTCCCAGCGGGCAAAAGGGCCATGCGGAAAAAAGTGTCCAAACCAGAAATGCAGGACCGGCCATGGAGAAATGGGAGCCTTGCTACGCTGACGGGTGGGATGTAAATTGCCAACAGCCACTCTGGAGAAGTGTACGGTGTGTTCTGAAACATCTAAAAAACACAGCTTGGAGAGCATAGGGCACTTCCACTCATGGGCGTATAAATTGGGAAAACTAAAAATCAGCAAGACACAGGCACCCCAAAGTTTAGGGCTGCTCTGTTGACAAGAACCCCCACTTCATTACACCTTAAATATCCTAGGAAAGAGAAAAATGGATAAAGAAGTTGTGGTCCTCATGTACAATGGAATATCACTCAGCCATGAAATCCACGTCATAAGGCTAGTAGCAGCACGATGAGTGGATTTAGGTACGACGATTCTAAGTGAAATAAGTCACACAGAAAAAGACACTTATCATAAGATATCACTTCGAGAGGGAATGTAAAAACCGCTACACTTGAACTGAATTACAAAACAGAACAGAGTCACACGTTTAGAAAACACACTACGGCTGCTGAACGGGAAAGGTGAGGTGTGGTGATGCATAAAACAAGGGTTTCAAATTAGCTCAGATACCGTTCCATAAACCCAATATGTAAGAGACAAGACCTATTCCTTTTTCAGTGAACTGGACTCAACACCCCCTATTCACCGCACAAGAATATATCTGACTAGTAAGAATCTTCAAACCTATGTATTGATATCTCTCTGTAAGTGAGTCAAGGGGGTGTAAAGCGGCATAAACACAGCCGTGAAAAGCAGCTAAACCCCATTATAAAAATAAATTACTTTTCAAAACCCGTGAAACAAAGGCAGTGAAAGAGAGAGAAATTCTTACAAAATTCGTTCAGGGGCTGTGATGCAACCTGGATTGACCATATCTAGACCCACAGCTGATTGAGACATAAGGGTGCACACTCTTGGGGCTGAGAGGTTCGGTGAGGTTGGGTGAGCCAACGCAGACCCTTTCAAGTAATACTGCATGGTACCCATCCCATGGGTCCCAAATCTCCAGGTTCAAGGGCATCTTCCTACGTCGAAAACAGGCATGAGAAACCCAGAAGATGGTACACCGTGTGATCGGGAAAGGTTTCTAAAACGCACCTCATTTCTCATCTCCTTTGCTCGGGTTCGCCATTCCAGCCGATTTACTAGCCATCTCCCTCCTTGGAGAATCAGCACCTTTACCCTCCTGTTCCATACAGGTTGCAATTTGTCCTGAGGATGAACGGGAAGAGGGGGAACCAATGAGAGACAAGCTCCAGGGGTTGGGACAGGCACAGGTCCCTCTATTTTCCCATCAGGAAGAAGAATTAAGCACAAGCTCAGCCTGCCCCCCAGAACCAGAAGAGGGCCTGAAGCAATCCTGCGCTTTTGCGGCCAGCTCCCAAAAAAGCGAGTTGAAAAATGGAGCTCAGGGGCACTGCAATTCACAAACCTGCAGAGTTTTAAATGATACCTCTCATCCACAAATATATTAAGGGAAGGCAACGAAGAGGCTTTGAAAGCAAGGCAGAATTGCAGGAAACAGATTTCAGGAGGTAGATTCGAATCGCCTTGAAAGCACATGAAAAGCGGCAAAACGTGGACAATGATGCCCTTGGCCAAAAAGGGCGTATGCGTTTTTTCCTGAATATATTCAGGAAAAAACGCATACGCCCTTTTTGGCCAACCAAGCAACCTGGAAAGGCCAATCAGCGCTCCAAAGAAGTCTCGCTTCCCAGCGGGCAAAAGGGCCATGCGGAAAAAAGTGTCCAAACCAGAAATGCAGGACCGGCCATGGAGAAATGGGAGCCTTGCTACGCTGACGGGTGGGATGTAAATTGCCAACAGCCACTCTGGAGAAGTGTACGGTGTGTTCTGAAACATCTAAAAAACACAGCTTGGAGAGCATAGGGCACTTCCACTCATGGGCGTATAAATTGGGAAAACTAAAAATCAGCAAGACACAGGCACCCCAAAGTTTAGGGCTGCTCTGTTGACAAGAACCCCCACTTCATTACACCTTAAATATCCTAGGAAAGAGAAAAATGGATAAAGAAGTTGTGGTCCTCATGTACAATGGAATATCACTCAGCCATGAAATCCACGTCATAAGGCTAGTAGCAGCACGATGAGTGGATTTAGGTACGACGATTCTAAGTGAAATAAGTCACACAGAAAAAGACACTTATCATAAGATATCACTTCGAGAGGGAATGTAAAAACCGCTACACTTGAACTGAATTACAAAACAGAACAGAGTCACACGTTTAGAAAACACACTATGGCTGCTGAACGGGAAAGGTGAGGTGGGGTGATGCATAAAACAAGGGTTTCAAATTAGCTCAGATACCGTTCCATAAACCCAATATGTAAGAGACAAGACCTATTCCTTTTTCAGTGAACTGGACTCAACACCCCCTATTCACCGCACAAGAATATATCTGACTAGTAAGAATCTTCAAACCTATGTATTGATATCTCTCTGTAAGTGAGCCAAGGGGGTGTAAAGCGGCATAAACACAGCCGTGAAAAGCAGCTAAACCCCATTATAAAAATAAATTACTTTTCAAAACCCGTGAAACAAAGGCAGTGAAAGAGAGAGAAATTCTTACAAAATTCGTTCAGGGGCTGTGATGCAACCTGGATTGACCATATCTAGACCCACAGCTGATTGAGACATAAGGGTGGACACTCTTGGGGCTGAGAGGTTCGGTGAGGTTGGGTGAGCCAACGCAGACCCTTTCAAGTAATACTGCATGGTACCCATCCCATGGGTCCCAAATCTCCAGGTTCAAGGGCATCTTCCTACGTCGAAAACAGGCATGAGAAACCCAGAAGATGGTACACCGTGTGATCGGGAAAGGTTTCTAAAACGCACCTCATTTCTCATCTCCTTTGCTTGGGTTCGCCATTCCAGCCGATTTACTAGCCATCTCCCTCCTTGGAGAATCAGCACCTTTAACCTCCTGTTCCGTACAGGTTGCAATTTGTCCTGAGGATGAACGGGAAGAGGGGGAACCAATGAGAGACTAGCTCTAGGTGTTGGGTCAGGCACAGGTCACTCTATTTTCCCATCAGGAAGAAGAATTAAGCACAAGCTCAGCCTGCCCCCCAGAACCAGAAGAGGGCCTGAAGCAATCCTGCGCTTTTGCGGTCAGCTCCCAAAAAAGCGAGTTGAAAAATGGAGCTCAGGGGCACTGCAATTCACAAACCTGCAGAGTTTTAAATGATACCTCTCGTCCACAAATATATTAAGGGAAGGCAACGAAGAGGCTCTGAAAGCAAGGCAGAATTGCAGGAAACAGATTTCAGGAGGTAGATTCGAATCGCCTTGAAAGCACATGAAAAGCGGCAAAACGTGGACAATGATGCCCTTGGCCAAAAAGGGCGTATGCGTTTTTTCCTGAATATATTCAGGAAAAAACGCATACGTCCTTTTTGGCCAACCAAGCAACCTGGAAAGGCCAAGCAGCGCTCCAAAGAAGTCTCGCTTCCCAGCGGGCAAAAGGGCCATGCGGAAAAAAGTGTCCAAACCAGAAATGCAGGACCGGCCATGGAGAAATGGGAGCCTTGCTACGCTGATGGGTGGGATGTAAATTGCCAACAGCCACTCTGGAGAAGTGTACGGTGTGTTCTGAAACATCTAAAAAACACAGCTTGGAGAGCATAGGGCACTTCCACTCATGGGCGTATAAATTGGGAAAACTAAAAATCAGCAAGACACAGGCACCCCAAAGTTTAGGGCTGCTCTGTTGACAAGAACCCCCACTTCATTACACCTTAAATATCCTAGGAAAGAGAAAAATGGATAAAGAAGTTGGGGTCCTCATGTACCATGGAATATCACTCAGCCATGAAATCCACGTCATAAGGCTAGTAGCAGCACGATGAGTGGATTTAGGTACGACGATTCTAAGTGAAATAAGTCACACAGAAAAAGACACTTATCATAAGATATCACTTCTAGAGGGAATGTAAAAACCGCTACACTTGAACTGAATTACAAAACAGAACAGAGTCACACGTTTAGGAAACACACTACGGCTGCTGAACGGGAAAGGTGAGGTGGGGTGATGCATAAAACAAGTGTTTCAAATTAGCTCAGATACCGTTCCATAAACCCAATATGTAAGAGACAAGACCTATTCCTTTTTCAGTGAACTGGACTCAACACCCCCTATTCACCGCACAAGAATATATCTGACTAGGAAGAATCTTCAAACCTATGTATTGATATCTCTCTGTAAGTGAGTCAAGGGGGCGTAAAGCGGCATAAACACAGCCGTGAAAAGCAGCTAAACCCCATTATAAAAATAAATTACTTTTCAAAACCCGTGAAACAAAGACAGTGAAAGAGAGAGAAATTCTTACAAAATTCGTTCAGGGGCTGTGATGCAACCTGGATTGACCATATCTAGACCCACAGCTGATTGAGACATAAGGGTGGACACTCTTGGGGCTGAGAGGTTCGGTGAGGTTGGGTGAGCCAACGCAGACCCTTTCAAGTAATACTGCATGGTACCCATCCCATGGGTCCCAAATCTCCAGGTTCAAGGGCATCTTCCTACGTCGAAAACAGGCATGAGAAAGCCAGAAGATGGTACACCGTGTGATCGGGAAAGGTTTCTAAAACGCACCTCATTTCTCATCTCCTTTGCTCGGGTTCGCCATTCCAGCCGATTTACTAGCCATCTCCCTCCTTGGAGAATCAGCACCTTTAACCTCCTGTTCCGTACAGGTTGCAATTTGTCCTGAGGATGAACGGGAAGAGGGGGAACCAATGAGAGACTAGCTCTAGGTGTTGGGACAGGCACAGGTCACTCTATTTTCCCATCAGGAAGAAGAATTAAGCAGAAGCTCAGCCTGCCCCCCAGAACCAGAAGAGGGCCTGAAGCAATCCTGCGCTTTTGCGGCCAGCTCCCAAAAAAGCGAGTTGAAAAATGGAGCTCAGGGGCACTGCAATTCACAAACCTGCAGAGTTTTAAATGATACCTCTCGTCCACAAATATATTAAGGGAAGGCAACGAAGAGGCTTTGAAAGCAAGGCAGAATTGCAGGAAACAGATTTCAGGAGGTAGATTCGAATCGCCTTGAAAGCACATGAAAAGCGGCAAAACGTGGACAATGATGCCCTTGGCCAAAAAGGGCGTATGCGTTTTTTCCTGAATATATTCAGGAAAAAACGCATACGCCCTTTTTGGCCAACCAAGCCACCTGGAAAGGCCAATCAGCGCTCCAAAGAAGTCTCGCTTCCCAGCGGGCAAAAGGGCCATGCGGAAAAAAGTGTCCAAACCAGAAATGCAGGACCGGCCATGGAGAAATGGGAGCCTTGCTACGCTGATGGGTGGGATGTAAATTGCCAACAGCCACTCTGGAGAAGTGTACGGTGTGTTCTGAAACATCTAAAAAACACAGCTTGGAGAGCATAGGGCACTTCCACTCATGGGCGTATAAATTGGGAAAACTAAAAATCAGCAAGACAGAGGCACCCCAAAGTTTAGGGCTGCTCTGTTGACAAGAACCCCCACTTCATTACACCTTAAATATCCTAGGAAAGAGAAAAATGGATAAAGAAGTTGTGGTCCTCATGTACAATGGAATATCACTCAGCCATGAAATCCACGTCATAAGGCTAGTAGCAGCACGATGAGTGGAATTATGTACGACGATTCTAAGTGAAATAAGTCACACAGAAAAGACACTTATCATAAGATATCACTTCTAGAGGGAATGTAAAAACCGCTACACTTGAACTGAATTGCAAAACAGAACAGAGTCACACGTTTAGGAAACACACTATGGCTGCTGAACGGGAAAGGTGAGGTGGGGTGATGCATAAAACAAGGGTTTCAAATTAGCTCAGATACCGTTCCATAAACCCAATATGTAAGAGACAAGACCTATTCCTTTTTCAGTGAACTGGACTCAACACCCCCTATTCACCGCACAAGAATATATCTGACTAGTAAGAATCTTCAAACCTATGTATTGATATCTCTCTGTAAGTGAGTCAAGGGGGTGTAAAGCGGCATAAACACAGCCGTGAAAAGCAGCTAAACCCCATTATAAAAATAAATTACTTTTCAAAACCCGTGAAACAAAGGCAGTGAAAGAGAGAGAAATTCTTACAAAATTCGTTCAGGGGCTGTGATGCAACCTGGATTGACCATATCTAGACCCACAGCTGATTGAGACATAAGGGTGGACACTCTTGGGGCTGAGAGGTTCGGTGAGGTTGGGTGAGCCAACGCAGACCCTTTCAAGTAATACTGCATGGTACCCATCCCATGGGTCCCAAATCTCCAGGTTCAAGGGCATCTTCCTACGTCGAAAACAGGCATGAGAAACCCAGAAGATGGTACACCGTGTGATCGGGAAAGGTTTCTAAAACGCACCTCATTTCTCATCTCCTTTGCTTGGGTTCGCCATTCCAGCCGATTTACTAGCCATCTCCCTCCTTGGAGAATCAGCACCTTTAACCTCCTGTTCCGTACAGGTTGCAATTTGTCCTGAGGATGAACGGGAAGAGGGGGAACCAATGAGAGACTAGCTCTAGGTGTTGGGTCAGGCACAGGTCACTCTATTTTCCCATCAGGAAGAAGAATTAAGCACAAGCTCAGCCTGCCCCCCAGAACCAGAAGAGGGCCTGAAGCAATCCTGCGCTTTTGCGGTCAGCTCCCAAAAAAGCGAGGTGAAAAATGGAGCTCAGGGGCACTGCAATTCACAAACCTGCAGAGTTTTAAATGATACCTCTCGTCCACAAATATATTAAGGGAAGGCAACGAAGAGGCTCTGAAAGCAAGGCAGAATTGCAGGAAACAGATTTCAGGAGGTAGATTCGAATCGCCTTGAAAGCACATGAAAAGCGGCAAAACGTGGACAATGATGCCCTTGGCCAAAAAGGGCGTATGCGTTTTTTCCTGAATATATTCAGGAAAAAACGCATACGTCCTTTTTGGCCAACCAAGCAACCTGGAAAGGCCAAGCAGCGCTCCAAAGAAGTCTCGCTTCCCAGCGGGCAAAAGGGCCATGCGGAAAAAAGTGTCCAAACCAGAAATGCAGGACCGGCCATGGAGAAATGGGAGCCTTGCTACGCTGATGGGTGGGATGTAAATTGCCAACAGCCACTCTGGAGAAGTGTACGGTGTGTTCTGAAACATCTAAAAAACACAGCTTGGAGAGCATAGGGCACTTCCACTCATGGGCGTATAAATTGGGAAAACTAAAAATCAGCAAGACACAGGCACCCCAAAGTTTAGGGCTGCTCTGTTGACAAGAACCCCCACTTCATTACACCTTAAATATCCTAGGAAAGAGAAAAATGGATAAGGAAGTTGGGGTCCTCATGTACAATGGAATATCACTCAGCCATGAAATCCACGTCATAAGGCTAGTAGCAGCACGATGAGTGGATTTAGGTACGACGATTCTAAGTGAAATAAGTCACACAGAAAAAGACACTTATCATAAGATATCACTTCTAGAGGGAATGTAAAAACCGCTACACTTGAACTGAATTACAAAACAGAACAGAGTCACACGTTTAGGAAACACACTACGGCTGCTGAACGGGAAAGGTGAGGTGGGGTGATGCATAAAACAAGTGTTTCAAATTAGCTCAGATACCGTTCCATAAACCCAATATGTAAGAGACAAGACCTATTCCTTTTTCAGTGAACTGGACTCAACACCCCCTATTCACCGCACAAGAATATATCTGACTAGGAAGAATCTTCAAACCTATGTATTGATATCTCTCTGTAAGTGAGTCAAGGGGGCGTAAAGCGGCATAAACACAGCCGTGAAAAGCAGCTAAACCCCATTATAAAAATAAATTACTTTTCAAAACCCGTGAAACAAAGACAGTGAAAGAGAGAGAAATTCTTACAAAATTCGTTCAGGGGCTGTGATGCAACCTGGATTGACCATATCTAGACCCACAGCTGATTGAGACATAAGGGTGGACACTCTTGGGGCTGAGAGGTTCGGTGAGGTTGGGTGAGCCAACGCAGACCCTTTCAAGTAATACTGCATGGTACCCATCCCATGGGTCCCAAATCTCCAGGTTCAAGGGCATCTTCCTACGTCGAAAACAGGCATGAGAAAGCCAGAAGATGGTACACCGTGTGATCGGGAAAGGTTTCTAAAACGCACCTCATTTCTCATCTCCTTTGCTCGGGTTCGCCATTCCAGCCGATTTACTAGCCATCTCCCTCCTTGGAGAATCAGCACCTTTAACCTCCTGTTCCGTACAGGTTGCAATTTGTCCTGAGGATGAACGGGAAGAGGGGGAACCAATGAGAGACTAGCTCTAGGTGTTGGGACAGGCACAGGTCACTCTATTTTCCCATCAGGAAGAAGAATTAAGCAGAAGCTCAGCCTGCCCCCCAGAACCAGAAGAGGGCCTGAAGCAATCCTGCGCTTTTGCGGCCAGCTCCCAAAAAAGCGAGTTGAAAAATGGAGCTCAGGGGCACTGCAATTCACAAACCTGCAGAGTTTTAAATGATACCTCTCGTCCACAAATATATTAAGGGAAGGCAACGAAGAGGCTTTGAAAGCAAGGCAGAATTGCAGGAAACAGATTTCAGGAGGTAGATTCGAATCGCCTTGAAAGCACATGAAAAGCGGCAAAACGTGGACAATGATGCCCTTGGCCAAAAAGGGCGTATGCGTTTTTTCCTGAATATATTCAGGAAAAAACGCATACGCCCTTTTTGGCCAACCAAGCCACCTGGAAAGGCCAATCAGCGCTCCAAAGAAGTCTCGCTTCCCAGCGGGCAAAAGGGCCATGCGGAAAAAAGTGTCCAAACCAGAAATGCAGGACCGGCCATGGAGAAATGGGAGCCTTGCTACGCTGATGGGTGGGATGTAAATTGCCAACAGCCACTCTGGAGAAGTGTACGGTGTGTTCTGAAACATCTAAAAAACACAGCTTGGAGAGCATAGGGCACTTCCACTCATGGGCGTATAAATTGGGAAAACTAAAAATCAGCAAGACAGAGGCACCCCAAAGTTTAGGGCTGCTCTGTTGACAAGAACCCCCACTTCATTACACCTTAAATATCCTAGGAAAGAGAAAAATGGATAAAGAAGTTGTGGTCCTCATGTACAATGGAATATCACTCAGCCATGAAATCCACGTCATAAGGCTAGTAGCAGCACGATGAGTGGAATTATGTACGACGATTCTAAGTGAAATAAGTCACACAGAAAAGACACTTATCATAAGATATCACTTCTAGAGGGAATGTAAAAACCGCTACACTTGAACTGAATTGCAAAACAGAACAGAGTCACACGTTTAGGAAACACACTATGGCTGCTGAACGGGAAAGGTGAGGTGGGGTGATGCATAAAACAAGGGTTTCAAATTAGCTCAGATACCGTTCCATAAACCCAATATGTAAGAGACAAGACCTATTCCTTTTTCAGTGAACTGGACTCAACACCCCCTATTCACCGCACAAGAATATATCTGACTAGTAAGAATCTTCAAACCTATGTATTGATATCTCTCCGTAAGTGAGTCAAGGGGGTGTAAAGCGGCATAAATACAGCCGTGAAAAGCAGCTAAACCCCAATATAAAAATAAATTACTTTTCAAAACCCGTGAAACAAAGACAGTGAAAGAGAGAGAAATTCTTACAAAATTCGTTCAGGGGCTGTGATGCAACCTGGATTGACCATATCTAGACCCACAGCTGATTGAGACATAAGGGTGGACACTCTTGGGGCTGAGAGGTTCGGTGAGGTTGGGTGAGCCAACACAGACCCTTTCAAGTAATACTGCATGGTACCCATCCCATGGGTCCCAAATCTCCAGGTTCAAGGGCATCTTCCTATGTCGAAAACAGGCATGAGAAACCCAGAAGATGGTACACCGTGTGATCGGGAAAGGTTTCTAAAACGCACCTCATTTCTCATCTCCTTTGCTCGGGTTCGCCATTCCAGCCGATTTACTAGCCATCTCCCTCCTTGGAGAATCAGCACCTTTAACCTCCTGTTCCGTACAGGTTGCAATTTGTCCTGAGGATGAACGGGAAGAGGGGGAACCAATGAGAGACTAGCTCTAGGTGTTGGGACAGGCACAGGTCACTCTATTTTCCCATCAGGAAGAAGAATTAAGCACAAGCTCAGCCTGCCCCCCAGAACCAGAAGAGGGCCTGAAGCAATCCTGCGCTTTTGCGGCCAGCTCCCAAAAAAGCGAGTTGAAAAATGGAGCTCAGGGGCACTGCAATTCACAAACCTGCAGAGTTTTAAATGATACCTCTCGTCCACAAATATATTAAGGGAAGGCAACGAAGAGGCTTTGAAAGCAAGGCAGAATTGCAGGAAACAGATTTCAGGAGGTAGATTCGAATCGCCTTGAAAGCACATGAAAAGCGGCAAAACGTGGACAATGATGCCCTTGGCCAAAAAGGGCGTATGCGTTTTTTCCTGAATATATTCAGGAAAAAACGCATACGCCCTTTTTGGCCAACCAAGCAACCTGGAAAGGCCAATCAGCGCTCCAAAGAAGTCTCGCTTCCCAGCGGGCAAAAGGGCCATGCGGAAAAAAGTGTCCAAACCAGAAATGCAGGACCGGCCATGGAGAAATGGGAGCCTTGCTACGCTGATGGGTGGGATGTAAATTGCCAACAGCCACTCTGGAGAAGTGTACGGTGTGTTCTGAAACATCTAAAAACACAGCTTGGAGAGCATAGGGCACTTCCACTCATGGGCGTATAAATTGGGAAAACTAAAAATCAGCAAGACACAGGCACCCCAAAGTTTAGGGCTGCTCTGTTGACAAGAACCCCCACTTCATTACACCTTAAATATCCTAGGAAAGAGAAAAATGGATAAAGAAGTTGTGGTCCTCATGTACAATGGAATATCACTCAGCCATGAAATCCACGTCATAAGGCTAGTAGCAGCACGATGAGTGGATTTAGGTACGACGATTCTAAGTGAAATAAGTCACACAGAAAAGACACTTATCATAAGATATCACTTCTAGAGGGAATGTAAAAACCGCTACACTTGAACTGAATTGCAAAACAGAACAGAGTCACACGTTTAGGAAACACACTATGGCTGCTGAACGGGAAAGGTGAGGTGGGGTGATGCATAAAACAAGTGTTTCAAATTAGCTCAGATACCGTTCCATAAACCCAATATGTAAGAGACAAGACCTATTCCTTTTTCAGTGAACTGGACTCAACACCCCCTATTCACCGCACAAGAATATATCTGACTAGGAAGAATCTTCAAACCTATGTATTGATATCTCTCTGTAAGTGAGTCAAGGGGGCGTAAAGCGGCATAAACACAGCCGTGAAAAGCAGCTAAACCCCATTATAAAAATAAATTACTTTTCAAAACCCGTGAAACAAAGACAGTGAAAGAGAGAAATTCTTACAAAATTCGTTCAGGGGCTGTGATGCAACCTGGATTGACCATATCTAGACCCACAGCTGATTGAGACATAAGGGTGGACACTCTTGGGGCTGAGAGGTTCGGTGAGGTTGGGTGAGCCAACGCAGACCCTTTCAAGTAATACTGCATGGTACCCATCCCATGGGTCCCAAATCTCCAGGTTCAAGGGCATCTTCCTACGTCGAAAACAGGCATGAGAAACCAGAAGATGGTACACCGTGTGATCGGGAAAGGTTTCTAAAACGCACCTCATTTCTCATCTCCTTTGCTCGGGTTCGCCATTCCAGCCGATTTACTAGCCATCTCCCTCCTTGGAGAATCAGCACCTTTAACCTCCTGTTCCGTACAGGTTGCAATTTGTCCTGAGGATGAACGGGAAAGAGAGGGACCTCCCAATGAGAGACTAGCTAGGTGTTGGGACAGGCACAGGTCACTCTATTTTCCCATCAGGAAGAAGAATTAAGCAGAAGCTCAGCCTGCCCCCCAGAACCAGAAGAGGGCCTGAAGCAATCCTGCGCTTTTGCGGCCAGCTCCCAAAAAAGCGAGTTGAAAAATGGAGCTCAGGGGCACTGCAATTCACAAACCTGCAGAGTTTTAAATGATACCTCTCGTCCACAAATATATTAAGGGAAGGCAACGAAGAGGCTTTGAAAGCAAGGCAGAATTGCAGGAAACAGATTTCAGGAGGTAGATTCGAATCGCCTTGAAAGCACATGAAAAGCGGCAAAACGTGGACAATGATGCCCTTGGCCAAAAAGGGCGTATGCGTTTTTTCCTGAATATATTCAGGAAAAAACGCATACGCCCTTTTTGGCCAACCAAGCAACCTGGAAAGGCCAATCAGCGCTCCAAAGAAGTCTCGCTTCCCAGCGGGCAAAAGGGCCATGCGGAAAAAAGTGTCCAAACCAGAAATGCAGGACCGGCCATGGAGAAATGGGAGCCTTGCTACGCTGATGGGTGGGATGTAAATTGCCAACAGCCACTCTGGAGAAGTGTACGGTGTGTTCTGAAACATCTAAAAAACACAGCTTGGAGAGCATAGGGCACTTCCACTCATGGGCGTATAAATTGGGAAAACTAAAAATCAGCAAGACACAGGCACCCCAAAGTTTAGGGCTGCTCTGTTGACAAGAACCCCCACTTCATTACACCTTAAATATCCTAGGAAAGAGAAAAATGGATAAAGAAGTTGTGGTCCTCATGTACAATGGAATATCACTCAGCCATGAAATCCACGTCATAAGGCTAGTAGCAGCACGATGAGTGGAATTATGTACGACGATTCTAAGTGAAATAAGTCACACAGAAAAGACACTTATCATAAGATATCACTTCTAGAGGGAATGTAAAAACCGCTACACTTGAACTGAATTGCAAAACAGAACAGAGTCACACGTTTAGGAAACACACTATGGCTGCTGAACGGGAAAGGTGAGGTGGGGTGATGCATAAAACAAGGGTTTCAAATTAGCTCAGATACCGTTCCATAAACCCAATATGTAAGAGACAAGACCTATTCCTTTTTCAGTGAACTGGACTCAACACCCCCTATTCACCGCACAAGAATATATCTGACTAGTAAGAATCTTCAAACCTATGTATTGATATCTCTCCGTAAGTGAGTCAAGGGGGTGTAAAGCGGCATAAACACAGCCGTGAAAAGCAGCTAAACCCCAATATAAAAATAAATTACTTTTCAAAACCCGTGAAACAAAGACAGTGAAAGAGAGAGAAATTCTTACAAAATTCGTTCAGGGGCTGTGATGCAACCTGGATTGACCATATCTAGACCCACAGCTGATTGAGACATAAGGGTGGACACTCTTGGGGCTGAGAGGTTCGGTGAGGTTGGGTGAGCCAACACAGACCCTTTCAAGTAATACTGCATGGTACCCATCCCATGGGTCCCAAATCTCCAGGTTCAAGGGCATCTTCCTATGTCGAAAACAGGCATGAGAAACCCAGAAGATGGTACACCGTGTGATCGGGAAAGGTTTCTAAAACGCACCTCATTTCTCATCTCCTTTGCTCGGGTTCGCCATTCCAGCCGATTTACTAGCCATCTCCCTCCTTGGAGAATCAGCACCTTTAACCTCCTGTTCCGTACAGGTTGCAATTTGTCCTGAGGATGAAGGGGAAGAGGGGGAACCAATGAGAGACTAGCTCTAGGTGTTGGGACAGGCACAGGTCACTCTATTTTCCCATCAGGAAGAAGAATTAAGCAGAAGCTCAGCCTGCCCCCCAGAACCAGAAGAGGGCCTGAAGCAATCCTGCGCTTTTGCGGCCAGCTCCCAAAAAAGCGAGTTGAAAAATGGAGCTCAGGGGCACTGCAATTCACAAACCTGCAGAGTTTTAAATGATACCTCTCGTCCACAAATATATTAAGGGAAGGCAACGAAGAGGCTTTGAAAGCAAGGCAGAATTGCAGGAAACAGATTTCAGGAGGTAGATTCGAATCGCCTTGAAAGCACATGAAAAGCGGCAAAACGTGGACAATGATGCCCTTGGCCAAAAAGGGCGTATGCGTTTTTTCCTGAATATATTCAGGAAAAAACGCATACGCCCTTTTTGGCCAACCAAGCAACCTGGAAAGGCCAATCAGCGCTCCAAAGAAGTCTCGCTTCCCAGCGGGCAAAAGGGCCATGCGGAAAAAAGTGTCCAAACCAGAAATGCAGGACCGGCCATGGAGAAATGGGAGCCTTGCTACGCTGATGGGTGGGATGTAAATTGCCAACAGCCACTCTGGAGAAGTGTACGGTGTGTTCTGAAACATCTAAAAAACACAGCTTGGAGAGCATAGGGCACTTCCACTCATGGGCGTATAAATTGGGAAAACTAAAAATCAGCAAGACACAGGCACCCCAAAGTTTAGGGCTGCTCTGTTGACAAGAACCCCCACTTCATTACACCTTAAATATCCTAGGAAAGAGAAAAATGGATAAAGAAGTTGTGGTCCTCATGTACAATGGAATATCACTCAGCCATGAAATCCACGTCATAAGGCTAGTAGCAGCACGATGAGTGGATTTAGGTACGACGATTCTAAGTGAAATAAGTCACACAGAAAAGACACTTATCATAAGATATCACTTCTAGAGGGAATGTAAAAACCGCTACACTTGAACTGAATTGCAAAACAGAACAGAGTCACACGTTTAGGAAACACACTATGGCTGCTGAACGGGAAAGGTGAGGTGGGGTGATGCATAAAAGAAGGGTTTCAAATTAGCTCCGATACCGTTCCATAAACCCAATATGTAAGAGACAAGACCTATTCCTTTTTCAGTGAACTGGACTCAACACCCCCTATTCACCGCACAAGAATATATCTGACTAGTAAGAATCTTCAAACCTATGTATTGATATCTCTCCGTAAGTGAGTCAAGGGGGTGTAAAGCGGCATAAACACAGCCGTGAAAAGCAGCTAAACCCCATTATAAAAATAAATTACTTTTCAAAACCCGTGAAACAAAGACAGTGAAAGAGAGAGAAATTCTTACAAAATTCGTTCAGGGGCTGTGATGCAACCTGGATTGACCATATCTAGACCCACAGCTGATTGAGACATAAGGGTGGACACTCTTGGGGCTGAGAGGTTCGGTGAGGTTGGGTGAGCCAACGCAGACCCTTTCAAGTAATACTGCATGGTACCCATCCCATGGGTCCCAAATCTCCAGGTTCAAGGGCATCTTCCTACGTCGAAAACAGGCATGAGAAACCCAGAAGATGGTACACCGTGTGATCGGGAAAGGTTTCTAAAACGCACCTCATTTCTCATCTCCTTTGCTCGGGTTCGCCATTCCAGCCGATTTACTAGCCATCTCCCTCCTTGGAGAATCAGCACCTTTAACCTCCTGTTCCGTACAGGTTGCAATTTGTCCTGAGGATGAACGGGAAGAGGGGGAACCAATGAGAGACTAGCTCTAGGTGTTGGGACAGGCACAGGTCACTCTATTTTCCCATCAGGAAGAAGAATTAAGCACAAGCTCAGCCTGCCCCCCAGAACCAGAAGAGGGCCTGAAGCAATCCTGCGCTTTGGCGGCCATCTCCCAAAAAAGCAAGTTGAAAAATGGAGCTCAGGGGCACTGCAATTCACAAACCTGCAGAGTTTTAAATGATACCTCTCGTCCACAAATATATTAAGGGAAGGCAACGAAGAGGCTTTGAAAGCAAGGCAGAATTGCAGGAAACAGATTTCAGGAGGTAGATTCGAATCGCCTTGAAAGCACATGAAAAGCGGCAAAACGTGGACAATGATGCCCTTGGCCAAAAAGGGCGTATGCGTTTTTTCCTGAATATATTCAGGAAAAAACGCATACGCCCTTTTTGGCCAACCAAGCAACCTGGAAAGGCCAATCAGCGCTCCAAAGAAGTCTCGCTTCCCAGCGGGCAAAAGGGCCATGCGGAAAAAAGTGTCCAAACCAGAAAAGCAGGACCGGCCATGGAGCAATGGGAGCCTTGCTACGCTGATGGGTGGGATGTAAATTGCCAACAGCCACTCTGGAGAAGTGTACGGTGTGTTCTGAAACATCTAAAAAACACAGCTTGGAGAGCATAGGGCACTTCCACTCATGGGCGTATAAATTGGGAAAACTAAAAATCAGCAAGACACAGGCACCCCAAAGTTTAGGGCTGCTCTGTTGACAAGAACCCCCAATTCATTACACCTTAAATACCCTAGGAAAGAGAAAAATGGATAAAGAAGTTGTGGTCCTCATGTACAATGGAATATCACTCAGCCATGAAATCCACGTCATAAGGCTAGTAGCAGCACGATGAGTGGAATTATGTACGACGATTCTAAGTGAAATAAGTCACACAGAAAAGACACTTATCATAAGATATCACTTCTAGAGGGAATGTAAAAACCGCTACACTTGAACTGAATTGCAAAACAGAACAGAGTCACACGTTTAGGAAACACACTATGGCTGCTGAACGGGAAAGGTGAGGTGGGGTGATGCATAAAACAAGGGTTTCAAATTAGCTCAGATACCGTTCCATAAACCCAATATGTAAGAGACAAGACCTATTCCTTTTTCAGTGAACTGGACTCAACACCCCCTATTCACCGCACAAGAATATATCTGACTAGTAAGAATCTTCAAACCTATGTATTGATATCTCTCCGTAAGTGAGTCAAGGGGGTGTAAAGCGGCATAAACACAGCCGTGAAAAGCAGCTAAACCCCAATATAAAAATAAATTACTTTTCAAAACCCGTGAAACAAAGACAGTGAAAGAGAGAGAAATTCTTACAAAATTCGTTCAGGGGCTGTGATGCAACCTGGATTGACCATATCTAGACCCACAGCTGATTGAGACATAAGGGTGGACACTCTTGGGGCTGAGAGGTTCGGTGAGGTTGGGTGAGCCAACACAGACCCTTTCAAGTAATACTGCATGGTACCCATCCCATGGGTCCCAAATCTCCAGGTTCAAGGGCATCTTCCTATGTCGAAAACAGGCATGAGAAACCCAGAAGATGGTACACCGTGTGATCGGGAAAGGTTTCTAAAACGCACCTCATTTCTCATCTCCTTTGCTCGGGTTCGCCATTCCAGCCGATTTACTAGCCATCTCCCTCCTTGGAGAATCAGCACCTTTAACCTCCTGTTCCGTACAGGTTGCAATTTGTCCTGAGGATGAAGGGGAAGAGGGGGAACCAATGAGAGACTAGCTCTAGGTGTTGGGACAGGCACAGGTCACTCTATTTTCCCATCAGGAAGAAGAATTAAGCAGAAGCTCAGCCTGCCCCCCAGAACCAGAAGAGGGCCTGAAGCAATCCTGCGCTTTTGCGGCCAGCTCCCAAAAAAGCGAGTTGAAAAATGGAGCTCAGGGGCACTGCAATTCACAAACCTGCAGAGTTTTAAATGATACCTCTCGTCCACAAATATATTAAGGGAAGGCAACGAAGAGGCTTTGAAAGCAAGGCAGAATTGCAGGAAACAGATTTCAGGAGGTAGATTCGAATCGCCTTGAAAGCACATGAAAAGCGGCAAAACGTGGACAATGATGCCCTTGGCCAAAAAGGGCGTATGCGTTTTTTCCTGAATATATTCAGGAAAAAACGCATACGCCCTTTTTGGCCAACCAAGCAACCTGGAAAGGCCAATCAGCGCTCCAAAGAAGTCTCGCTTCCCAGCGGGCAAAAGGGCCATGCGGAAAAAAGTGTCCAAACCAGAAATGCAGGACCGGCCATGGAGAAATGGGAGCCTTGCTACGCTGATGGGTGGGATGTAAATTGCCAACAGCCACTCTGGAGAAGTGTACGGTGTGTTCTGAAACATCTAAAAAACACAGCTTGGAGAGCATAGGGCACTTCCACTCATGGGCGTATAAATTGGGAAAACTAAAAATCAGCAAGACACAGGCACCCCAAAGTTTAGGGCTGCTCTGTTGACAAGAACCCCCACTTCATTACACCTTAAATATCCTAGGAAAGAGAAAAATGGATAAAGAAGTTGTGGTCCTCATGTACAATGGAATATCACTCAGCCATGAAATCCACGTCATAAGGCTAGTAGCAGCACGATGAGTGGATTTAGGTACGACGATTCTAAGTGAAATAAGTCACACAGAAAAGACACTTATCATAAGATATCACTTCTAGAGGGAATGTAAAAACCGCTACACTTGAACTGAATTGCAAAACAGAACAGAGTCACACGTTTAGGAAACACACTATGGCTGCTGAACGGGAAAGGTGAGGTGGGGTGATGCATAAAAGAAGGGTTTCAAATTAGCTCCGATACCGTTCCATAAACCCAATATGTAAGAGACAAGACCTATTCCTTTTTCAGTGAACTGGACTCAACACCCCCTATTCACCGCACAAGAATATATCTGACTAGTAAGAATCTTCAAACCTATGTATTGATATCTCTCCGTAAGTGAGTCAAGGGGGTGTAAAGCGGCATAAACACAGCCGTGAAAAGCAGCTAAACCCCATTATAAAAATAAATTACTTTTCAAAACCCGTGAAACAAAGACAGTGAAAGAGAGAGAAATTCTTACAAAATTCGTTCAGGGGCTGTGATGCAACCTGGATTGACCATATCTAGACCCACAGCTGATTGAGACATAAGGGTGGACACT
Source organism: Balaenoptera acutorostrata (assembly GCF_949987535.1). Lineage (NCBI taxonomy): Eukaryota > Metazoa > Chordata > Mammalia > Artiodactyla > Balaenopteridae > Balaenoptera > Balaenoptera acutorostrata. The sequence goes on from NW_026645896.1 coordinate 83,341, forward strand.
CTTGGGGCTGAGAGGTTCGGTGAGGTTGGGTGAGCCAACGCAGACCCTTTCAAGTAATACTGCATGGTACCCATCCCATGGGTCCCAAATCTCCAGGTTCAAGGGCATCTTCCTACGTCGAAAACAGGCATGAGAAACCCAGAAGATGGTACACCGTGTGATCGGGAAAGGTTTCTAAAACGCACCTCATTTCTCATCTCCTTTGCTCGGGTTCGCCATTCCAGCCGATTTACTAGCCATCTCCCTCCTTGGAGAATCAGCACCTTTAACCTCCTGTTCCGTACAGGTTGCAATTTGTCCTGAGGATGAACGGGAAGAGGGGGAACCAATGAGAGACTAGCTCTAGGTGTTGGGACAGGCACAGGTCACTCTATTTTCCCATCAGGAAGAAGAATTAAGCACAAGCTCAGCCTGCCCCCCAGAACCAGAAGAGGGCCTGAAGCAATCCTGCGCTTTGGCGGCCATCTCCCAAAAAAGCAAGTTGAAAAATGGAGCTCAGGGGCACTGCAATTCACAAACCTGCAGAGTTTTAAATGATACCTCTCGTCCACAAATATATTAAGGGAAGGCAACGAAGAGGCTTTGAAAGCAAGGCAGAATTGCAGGAAACAGATTTCAGGAGGTAGATTCGAATCGCCTTGAAAGCACATGAAAAGCGGCAAAACGTGGACAATGATGCCCTTGGCCAAAAAGGGCGTATGCGTTTTTTCCTGAATATATTCAGGAAAAAACGCATACGCCCTTTTTGGCCAACCAAGCAACCTGGAAAGGCCAATCAGCGCTCCAAAGAAGTCTCGCTTCCCAGCGGGCAAAAGGGCCATGCGGAAAAAAGTGTCCAAACCAGAAAAGCAGGACCGGCCATGGAGCAATGGGAGCCTTGCTACGCTGATGGGTGGGATGTAAATTGCCAACAGCCACTCTGGAGAAGTGTACGGTGTGTTCTGAAACATCTAAAAAACACAGCTTGGAGAGCATAGGGCACTTCCACTCATGGGCGTATAAATTGGGAAAACTAAAAATCAGCAAGACACAGGCACCCCAAAGTTTAGGGCTGCTCTGTTGACAAGAACCCCCAATTCATTACACCTTAAATACCCTAGGAAAGAGAAAAATGGATAAAGAAGTTGTGGTCCTCATGTACAATGGAATATCACTCAGCCATGAAATCAACGTCATAAGGCTAGTAGCAGCACGATGAGTGGATTTAGGTACGAAGATTCTAAGTGAAATAAGTCACACAGAAAAAGACACTTATCATAAGATATCACTTCTAGAGGGAATGTAAAAACCGCTACACTTGAACTGAATTGCAAAACAGAACAGAGTCACACGTTTAGGAAACACACTATGGCTGCTGAACGGGAAAGGTGAGGTGGGGTGATGCATAAAACAAGGGTTTCAAATTAGCTCCGATACCGTTCCATAAACCCAATATGTAAGAGACAAGACCTATTCCTTTTTCAGTGAACTGGACTCAACACCCCCTATTCACCGCACAAGAATATATCTGACTAGTAAGAATCTTCAAACCTATGTATTGATATCTCTCCGTAAGTGAGTCAAGGGGGTGTAAAGCGGCATAAACACAGCCGTGAAAAGCAGCTAAACCCCATTATAAAAATAAATTACTTTTCAAAACCCGTGAAACAAAGACAGTGAAAGAGAGAGAAATTCTTACAAAATTCGTTCAGGGGCTGTGATGCAACCTGGATTGACCATATCTAGACCCACAGCTGATTGAGACATAAGGGTGGACACTCTTGGGGCTGAGAGGTTCGGTGAGGTTGGGTGAGCCAACGCAGACCCTTTCAAGTAATACTGCATGGTACCCATCCCATGGGTCCCAAATCTCCAGGTTCAAGGGCATCTTCCTACGTCGAAAACAGGCATGAGAAACCCAGAAGATGGTACACCGTGTGATCGGGAAAGGTTTTCTAAAACGCACCTCATTTCTCATCTCCTTTACTCGGGTTCGCCATTCCAGCCGAATTACTAGCCATCTCCCTCCTTGGAGAATCAGCACCTTTAACCTCCTGTTCCGTACAGGTTGCAATTTGTCCTGAGGATGAACGGGAAGAGGGGGAACCAATGAGAGACTAGCTCTACGTGTTGGGACAGGCACAGGTCACTCTATTTTCCCATCAGGAAGAAGAATTAAGCACAAGCTCAGCCTGCCCCCCAGAACCAGAAGAGGGCCTGAAGCAATCCTGCGCTTTGGCGGCCAGCTCCCAAAAAAGCGAGTTGAAAAATGGAGCTCAGGGGCACTGCAATTCACAAACCTGCAGAGTTTTAAATGATACCTCTCGTCCACAAATATATTAAGGGAAGGCAACGAAGAGGCTTTGAAAGCAAGGCAGAATTGCAGGAAACAGATTTCAGGAGGTAGATTCGAATCGCCTTGAAAGCACATGAAAAGCGGCAAAACGTGGACAATGATGCCCTTGGCCAAAAAGGGCGTATGCGTTTTGTCCTGAATATATTCAGGAAAAAACGCATACGCCCTTTTTGGCCAACCAAGCAACCTGGAAAGGCCAATCAGCGCTCCAAAGAAGTCTCGCTTCCCAGCGGGCAAAAGGGCCATGCGGAAAAAAGTGTCCAAACCAGAAATGCAGGACCGGCCATGGAGAAATGGGAGCCTTGCTACGCTGATGGGTGGGATGTAAATTGCCAACAGCCACTCTGGAGAAGTGTACGGTGTGTTCTGAAACATCTAAAAAACACAGCTTGGAGAGCATAGGGCACTTCCACTCATGGGCGTATAAATTGGGAAAACTAAAAATCAGCAAGACACAGGCACCCCAAAGTTTAGGGCTGCTCTGTTGACAAGAACCCCCAATTCATTACACCTTACATACCCTAGGAAAGAGAAAAATGGATAAAGAAGTTGTGGTCCTCATGTACAATGGAATATCACTCAGCCATGAAATCAACGTCATAAGGCTAGTAGCAGCACGATGAGTGGATTTAGGTACGAAGATTCTAAGTGAAATAAGTCACACAGAAAAAGACACTTATCATAAGATATCACTTCTAGAGGGAATGTAAAAACCGCTACACTTGAACTGAATTGCAAAACAGAACAGAGTCACACGTTTAGGAAACACACTATGGCTGCTGAAAGGGAAAGGTGAGGTGGGGTGATGCATAAAACAAGGGTTTCAAATTAGCTCCGATACCGTTCCATAAACCCAATATGTAAGAGACAAGACCTATTCCTTTTTCAGTGAACTGGACTCAACACCCCCTATTCACCGCACAAGAATATATCTGACTAGTAAGAATCTTCAAACCTATGTATTGATATCTCTCCGTAAGTGAGTCAAGGGGGTGTAAAGCGGCATAAACACAGCCGTGAAAAGCAGCTAAACCCCATTATAAAAATAAATTACTTTTCAAAACCCGTGAAACAAAGACAGTGAAAGAGAGAGAAATTCTTACAAAATTCGTTCAGGGGCTGTGATGCAACCTGGATTGACCATATCTAGACCCACAGCTGATTGAGACATAAGGGTGGACACTCTTGGGGCTGAGAGGTTCGGTGAGGTTGGGTGAGCCAACGCAGACCCTTTCAAGTAATACTGCATGGTACCCATCCCATGGGTCCCAAATCTCCAGGTTCAAGGGCATCTTCCTACGTCGAAAACAGGCATGAGAAACCCAGAAGATGGTACACCGTGTGATCGGGAAAGGTTTTCTAAAACGCACCTCATTTCTCATCTCCTTTACTCGGGTTCGCCATTCCAGCCGAATTACTAGCCATCTCCCTCCTTGGAGAATCAGCACCTTTAACCTCCTGTTCCGTACAGGTTGCAATTTGTCCTGAGGATGAACGGGAAGAGGGGGAACCAATGAGAGACTAGCTCTACGTGTTGGGACAGGCACAGGTCACTCTATTTTCCCATCAGGAAGAAGAATTAAGCACAAGCTCAGCCTGCCCCCCAGAACCAGAAGAGGGCCTGAAGCAATCCTGCGCTTTGGCGGCCAGCTCCCAAAAAAGCGAGTTGAAAAATGGAGCTCAGGGGCACTGCAATTCACAAACCTGCAGAGTTTTAAATGATACCTCTCGTCCACAAATATATTAAGGGAAGGCAACGAAGAGGCTTTGAAAGCAAGGCAGAATTGCAGGAAACAGATTTCAGGAGGTAGATTCGAATCGCCTTGAAAGCACATGAAAAGCGGCAAAACGTGGACAATGATGCCCTTGGCCAAAAAGGGCGTATGCGTTTTGTCCTGAATATATTCAGGAAAAAACGCATACGCCCTTTTTGGCCAACCAAGCAACCTGGAAAGGCCAATCAGCGCTCCAAAGAAGTCTCGCTTCCCAGCGGGCAAAAGGGCCATGCGGAAAAAAGTGTCCAAACCAGAAATGCAGGGACCGGCCATGGAGAAATGGGAGCCTTGCTACGCTGATGGGTGGGATGTAAATTGCCAACAGCCACTCTGGAGAAGTGTACGGTGTGTTCTGAAACATCTAAAAAACACAGCTTGGAGAGCATAGGGCACTTCCACTCATGGGCGTATAAATTGGGAAAACTAAAAATCAGCAAGACAGAGGCACCCCAAAGTTTAGGGCTGCTCTGTTGACAAGAACCCCCAATTCATTACACCTTAAATATCCTAGGAAAGAGAAAAATGGATAAAGAAGTTGTGCTCCTCATGTACAATGGAATATCACTCAGCCATGAAATCAACGTCATAAGGCTAGTAGCAGCACGATGAGTGGATTTAGGTACGACGATTCTAAGTGAAATAAGTCACACAGAAAAAGACACTTATCATAAGATATCACTTCTAGAGGGAATGTAAAAACCGCTACACTTGAACTGAATTGCAAAACAGAACAGAGTCACACGTTTAGGAAACACACTATGGCTGCTGAACGGGAAAGGTGAGGTGGGGTGATGCATAAAACAAGGGTTTCAAATTAGCTCCGATACCGTTCCATAAACCCAATATGTAAGAGACAAGACCTATTCCTTTTTCAGTGAACTGGACTCAACACCCCCTATTCACCGCACAAGAATATATCTGACTAGTAAGAATCTTCAAACCTATGTATTGATATCTCTCCGTAAGTGAGTCAAGGGGGTGTAAAGCGGCATAAACACAGCCGTGAAAAGCAGCTAAACCCCATTATAAAAATAAATTACTTTTCAAAACCCGTGAAACAAAGACAGTGAAAGAGAGAGAAATTCTTACAAAATTCGTTCAGGGGCTGTGATGCAACCTGGATTGACCATATCTAGACCCACAGCTGATTGAGACATAAGGGTGTACACTCTTGGGGCTGAGAGTTTCGGTGAGGTTGGGTGAGCCAACGCAGACCCTTTCAAGTAATACTGCATGGTACCCATCCCATGGGTCCCAAATCTCCAGGTTCAAGGGCATCTTCCTACGTCGAAAACAGGCATGAGAAACCCAGAAGATGGTACACCGTGTGATCGGGAAAGGTTTTCTAAAATGCACCTCATTTCTCATCTCCTTTACTCGGGTTCGCTATTCCAGCCGATTTACTAGCCATCTCTCTCTTTGGAGAATCAGCACCTTTAACCTCCTGTTCCGTACAGGTTGCAATTTGTCCTGAGGATGAACGGGAAGAGGGGGAACCAATGAGAGACTAGCTCTAGGTGTTGGGACAGGCACAGGTCACTCTATTTTCCCCATCAGGAAGAAGAATTAAGCACAAGCTCAGCCTGCCCCCCAGAACCAGAAGAGGGCCTGAAGCAATCCTGCGCTTTTGCGGCAGCTCCCAAAAAAGCGAGTTGAAAAATGGAGCTCAGGGGCACTGCAATTCACAAACCTGCAGAGTTTTAAATGATACCTCTCGTCCACAAATATATTAAGGGAAGGCAACGAAGAGGCTTTGAAAGCAAGGCAGAATTGCAGGAAACAGATTTCAGGAGGTAGATTCGAATCGCCTTGAAAGCACATGAAAAGCGGCAAAACGTGGACAATGATGCCCTTGGCCAAAAAGGGCGTATGCGTTTTTTCCTGAATATATTCAGGAAAAAACGCATACGCCCTTTTTGGCCAACCAAGCAACCTGGAAAGGCCAATCAGCGCTCCAAAGAAGTCTCGCTTCCCAGCGGGCAAAAGGGCCATGCGGAAAAAAGTGTCCAAACCAGAAATGCAGGACCGGCCATGGAGAAATGGGAGCCTTGCTACGCTGATGGGTGGGATGTAAATTGCCAACAGCCACTCTGGAGAAGTGTACGGTGTGTTCTGAAACATCTAAAAAACACAGCTTGGAGAGCATAGGGCACTTCCACTCATGGGGCGTATAAATTGGGAAAACTAAAAATCAGGAAGACAGAGGCACCCCAAAGTTTAGGGCTGCTCTGTGGACAGGAACCCCCACTTCATTACACCTTAAATATCCTAGGAAAGAGAAAAATGGATAAAGAAGTTGTGGTCCTCATGTACAATGGAATATCACTCAGCCATGAAATCAACGTCATAAGGCTAGTAGCAGCACGATGAGTGGATTTAGGTACGACGATTCTAAGTGAAATAAGTCACACAGAAAAAGACACTTATCATAAGATATCACTTAGAGAGGGAATGTAAAAACCGCTACACTTGAACTGAATTGCAAAACAGAACAGAGTCACACGTTTAGGAAACACACTATGGCTGCTGAACGGGAAAGGTGAGGTGGGGTGATGCATAAAACAAGGGTTTCAAATTAGCTCCGATACCGTTCCATAAACCCAATATGTAAGAGACAAGACCTATTCCTTTTTCAGTGAACTGGACTCAACACCCCCTATTCACCACACAAGAATATATCTGACTAGTAAGAATCTTCAAACCTATGTATTGATATCTCTCCGTAAGTGAGTCAAGGGGGTGTAAAGCGGCATAAACACAGCCGTGAAAAGCAGCTAAACCCCATTATAAAAATAAATTACTTTTCAAAACCCGTGAAACAAAGACAGTGAAAGAGAGAGAAATTCTTACAAAATTCGTTCAGGGGCTGTGATGCAACCTGGATTGACCATATCTAGACCCACAGCTGATTGAGACATAAGGGTGGACACTCTTGGGGCTGAGAGGTTCGGTGAGGTTGGGTGAGCCAACGCAGACCCTTTCAAGTAATACTGCATGGTACCCATCCCATGGGTCCCAAATCTCCAGGTTCAAGGGCATCTTCCTACGTCGAAAACAGGCATGAGAAACCCAGAAGATGGTACACCGTGTGATCGGGAAAGGTTTTCTAAAACGCACCTCATTTCTCATCTCCTTTACTCGGGTTCGCCATTCCAGCCGATTTACTAGCCATCTCTCTCCTTGGAGAATCAGCACCTTTAACCTCCTGTTCCGTACAGGTTGCAATTTGTCCTGAGGATGAACGGGAAGAGGGGGAACCAATGAGAGACTAGCTCTAGGTGTTGGGACAGGCACAGGTCACTCTATTTTCCCATCAGGAAGAAGAATTAAGCACAAGCTCAGCCTGCCCCCCAGAACCAGAAGAGGGCCTGAAGCAATCCTGCGCTTTGGCGGCCAGCTCCCAAAAAAGCGAGTTGAAAAATGGAGCTCAGGGGCACTGCAATTCACAAACCTGCAGAGTTTTAAATGATACCTCTCGTCCACAAATATATTAAGGGAAGGCAACGAAGAGGCTTTGAAAGCAAGGCAGAATTGCAGGAAACAGATTTCAGGAGGTAGATTCGAATCGCCTTGAAAGCACATGAAAAGCGGCAAAACGTGGACAATGATGCCCTTGGCCAAAAAGGGCGTATGCGTTTTGTCCTGAATATATTCAGGAAAAAACGCATACGCCCTTTTTGGCCAACCAAGCAACCTGGAAAGGCCAATCAGCGCTCCAAAGAAGTCTCGCTTCCCAGCGGGCAAAAGGGCCATGCGGAAAAAAGTGTCCAAACCAGAAATGCAGGACCGGCCATGGAGAAATGGGAGCCTTGCTACGCTGATGGGTGGGATGTAAATTGCCAACAGCCACTCTGGAGAAGTGTACGGTGTGTTCTGAAACATCTAAAAAACACAGCTTGGAGAGCATAGGGCACTTCCACTCATGGGCGTATAAATTGGGAAAACTAAAAATCAGCAAGACACAGGCACCCCAAAGTTTAGGGCTGCTCTGTTGACAAGAACCCCCAATTCATTACACCTTAAATATCCTAGGAAAGAGAAAAATGGATAAAGAAGTTGTGCTCCTCATGTACAATGGAATATCACTCAGCCATGAAATCAACGTCATAAGGCTAGTAGCAGCACGATGAGTGGATTTAGGTACGACGATTCTAAGTGAAATAAGTCACACAGAAAAAGACACTTATCATAAGATATCACTTCTAGAGGGAATGTAAAAACCGCTACACTTGAACTGAATTGCAAAACAGAACAGAGTCACACGTTTAGGAAACACACTATGGCTGCTGAACGGGAAAGGTGAGGTGGGGTGATGCATAAAACAAGGGTTTCAAATTAGCTCCGATACCGTTCCATAAACCCAATATGTAAGAGACAAGACCTATTCCTTTTTCAGTGAACTGGACTCAACACCCCCTATTCACCGCACAAGAATATATCTGACTAGTAAGAATCTTCAAACCTATGTATTGATATCTCTCCGTAAGTGAGTCAAGGGGGTGTAAAGCGGCATAAACACAGACGTGAAAAGCAGCTAAACCCCATTATAAAAATAAATTACTTTTCAAAACCCGTGAAACAAAGACAGTGAAAGAGAGAGAAATTCTTACAAAATTCGTTCAGGGGCTGTGATGCAACCTGGATTGACCATATCTAGACCCACAGCTGATTGAGACATAAGGGTGGACACTCTTGGGGCTGAGAGGTTCGGTGAGGTTGGGTGAGCCAACGCAGACCCTTTCAAGTAATACTGCATGGTACCCATCCCATGGGTCCCAAATCTCCAGGTTCAAGGGCATCTTCCTACGTCGAAAACAGGCATGAGAAACCCAGAAGATGGTACACCGTGTGATCGGGAAAGGTTTTCTAAAACGCACCTCATTTCTCATCTCCTTTACTCGGGTTCGCCATTCCAGCCGATTTACTAGCCATCTCTCTCCTTGGAGAATCAGCACCTTTAACCTCCTGTTCCGTACAGGTTGCAATTTGTCCTGAGGATGAACGGGAAGAGGGGGAACCAATGAGAGACTAGCTCTAGGTGTTGGGACAGGCACAGGTCACTCTATTTTCCCATCAGGAAGAAGAATTAAGCACAAGCTCAGCCTGCCCCCCAGAACCAGAAGAGGGCCTGAAGCAATCCTGCGCTTTTGCGGCCAGCTCCCAAAAAAGCGAGTTGAAAAATGGAGCTCAGGGACACTGCAATTCACAAACCTGCAGAGTTTTAAATGATACCTCTCGTCCACAAATATATTAAGGGAAGGCAACGAAGAGGCTTTGAAAGCAAGGCAGAATTGCAGGAAACAGATTTCAGGAGGTAGATTCGAATCGCCTTGAAAGCACATGAAAAGCGGCAAAACGTGGACAATGATGCCCTTGGCCAAAAAGGGCGTATGCGTTTTTTCCTGAATATATTCAGGAAAAAACGCATACGCCCTTTTTGGCCAACCAAGCAACCTGGAAAGGCCAATCAGCGCTCCAAAGAAGTCTCGCTTCCCAGCCGGCAAAAGGGCCATGCGGAAAAAAGTGTCCAAACCAGAAATGCAGGACCGGCCATGGAGAAATGGGAGCCTTGCTACGCTGATGGGTGGGATGTAAATTGCCAACAGCCACTCTGGAGAAGTGTACGGTGTGTTCTGAAACATCTAAAAAACACAGCTTGGAGAGCATAGGGCACTTCCACTCATGGGCGTATAAATTGGGAAAACTAAAAATCAGCAAGACACAGGCACCCCAAAGTTTAGGGCTGCTCTGTTGACAAGAACCCCCACTTCATTACACCTTAAATATCCTAGGAAAGAGAAAAATGGATAAAGAAGTTGGGGTCCTCATGTACAATGGAATATCACTCAGCCATGAAATCCACGTCATAAGGCTAGTAGCAGCACGATGAGTGGATTTAGGTACGACGATTCTAAGTGAAATAAGTCACACAGAAAAAGACACGTATCATAAGATATCACTTCTAGAGGGAATGTAAAAACCGCTACACTTGAACTGAATTACAAAACAGAACAGAGTCACACGTTTAGAAAACACACTATGGCTGCTGAACGGGAAAGGTGAGGTGGGGTGATGCATAAAACAAGGGTTTCAAATTAGCTCAGATACCGTTCCATAAACCCAATATGTAAGAGACAAGACCTATTCCTTTTTCAGTGAACTGGACTCAACACCCCCTATTCACCGCACAAGAATATATCTGACTAGTAAGAATCTTCAAACCTATGTATTGATATCTCTCTATAAGTGAGTCAAGGGGGTGTAAAGCGGCATAAACACAGCCGTGAAAAGCAGCTAAACCCCATTATAAAAATAAATTACTTTCAAAACCCGTGAAACAAAGGCAGTGAAAGAGAGAGAAATTCTTACAAAATTCGTTCAGGGGCTGTGATGCAACCTGGATTGACCAAATCTAGACCCACAGCTGATTGAGACATAAGGGTGGACACTCTTGGGGCTGATAGGTTCGGTGAGGTTGGGTGAGCCAACGCAGACCCTTTCAAGTAATACTGCATGGTACCCATCCCATGGGTCCCAAATCTCCAGGTTCAAGGGCATCTTCCTACGTCGAAAACAGGCATGAGAAAGCCAGAAGATGGTACACCGTGTGATCGGGAAAGGTTTCTAAAACGCACCTCATTTCTCATCTCCTTTGCTCGGGTTCGCCATTCCAGCCGATTTACTAGCCATCTCCCTCCTTGGAGAATCAGCACCTTTAACCTCCTGTTCCGTACAGGTTGCAATTTGTCCTGAGGATGAACGGGAAGAGGGGGAACCAATGAGAGACTAGCTCTAGGTGTTGGGACAGGCACAGGTCCCTCTATTTTCCCATCAGGAAGAAGAATTAAGCACAAGCTCAGCCTGCCCCCCAGAACCAGAAGAGGGCCTGAAGCAATCCTGCGCTTTTGCGGCCAGCTCCCAAAAAAGCGAGTTGAAAAATGGAGCTCAGGGGCACTGCAATTCACAAACCTGCAGAGTTTTAAATGATACCTCTCGTCCACAAATATATTAAGGGAAGGCAACGAAGAGGCTTTGAAAGCAAGGCAGAATTGCAGGAAACAGATTTCAGGAGGTAGATTCGAATCGCCTTGAAAGCACATGAAAAGCGGCAAAACGTGGACAATGATGCCCTTGGCCAAAAAGGGCGTATGCGTTTTTTCCTGAATATATTCAGGAAAAAACGCATACGCCCTTTTTGGCCAACCAAGCAACCTGGAAAGGCCAATCAGCGCTCCAAAGAAGTCTCGCTTCCCAGCGGGCAAAAGGGCCATGCGGAAAAAAGTGTCCAAACCAGAAATGCAGGACCGGCCATGGAGAAATGGGAGCCTTGCTACGCTGACGGGTGGGATGTAAATTGCCAACAGCCACTCTGGAGAAGTGTACGGTGTGTTCTGAAACATCTAAAAAACACAGCTTGGAGAGCATAGGGCACTTCCACTCATGGGCGTATAAATTGGGAAAACTAAAAATCAGCAAGACACAGGCACCCCAAAGTTTAGGGCTGCTCTGTTGACAAGAACCCCCACTTCATTACACCTTAAATATCCTAGGAAAGAGAAAAATGGATAAAGAAGTTGGGGTCCTCATGTACAATGGAATATCACTCAGCCATGAAATCCACGTCATAAGGCTAGTAGCAGCACGATGAGTGGATTTAGGTACGACGATTCGAAGTGAAATAAGTCACACAGAAAAAGACACTTATCATAAGATATCACTTCTAGAGGGAATGTAAAAACCGCTACACTTGAACTGAATTACAAAACAGAACAGAGTCACACGTTTAGAAAACACACTATGGCTGCTGAACGGGAAAGGTGAGGTGGGGTGATGCATAAAACAAGGGTTTCAAATTAGCTCAGATACCGTTCCATAAACCCAATATGTAAGAGACAAGACCTATCCCTTTTTCAGTGAACTGGACTCAACACCCCCTATTCACCACACAAGAATATATCTGACTAGTAAGAATCTTCAAACCTATGTATTGATATCTCTCTGTAAGTGAGTCAAGGGGTTGTAAAGCGGCATAAACACAGCCGTGAAAAGCAGCTAAACCCCATTATAAAAATAAATTACTTTTCAAAACCCGTGAAACAAAGACAGTGAAAGAGAGAGAAATTCTTACAAAATTCGTTCAGGGGCTGTGATGCAACCTGGATTGACCATATCTAGACCCACAGCTGATTGAGACATAAGGGTGGACACTCTTGGGGCTGAGAGGTTCGGTGAGGTTGGGTGAGCCAACGCAGACCCTTTCAAGTAATACTGCATGGTACCCATCCCATGGGTCCCAAATCTCCAGGTTCAAGGGCATCTTCCTACGTCGAAAACAGGCATGAGAAACCCAGAAGATGGTACACCGTGTGATCGGGAAAGGTTTTCTAAAACGCACCTCATTTCTCATCTCCTTTACTCGGGTTCGCCATTACAGCCGATTTACTAGCCATCTCTCTCCTTGGAGAATCAGCACCTTTAACCTCCTGTTCCGTACAGGTTGCAATTTGTCCTGAGGATGAACGGGAAGAGGGGGAACCAATGAGAGACTAGCTCTAGGTGTTGGGACAGGCACAGGTCACTCTATTTTCCCATCAGGAAGAAGAATTAAGCACAAGCTCAGCCTGCCCCCCAGAACCAGAAGAGGGCCTGAAGCAATCCTGCGCTTTGGCGGCCAGCTCCCAAAAAAGCGAGTTGAAAAATGGAGCTCAGGGGCACTGCAATTCACAAACCTGCAGAGTTTTAAATGATACCTCTCGTCCACAAATATATTAAGGGAAGGCAACGAAGAGGCTTTGAAAGCAAGGCAGAATTGCAGGAAACAGATTTCAGGAGGTAGATTCGAATCGCCTTGAAAGCACATGAAAAGCGGCAAAACGTGGACAATGATGCCCTTGGCCAAAAAGGGCGTATGCGTTTTTTCCTGAATATATTCAGGAAAAAACGCATACGCCCTTTTTGGCCAACCAAGCAACCTGGAAAGGCCAATCAGCGCTCCAAAGAAGTCTCGCTTCCCAGCGGGCAAAAGGGCCATGCGGAAAAAAGTGTCAAAACCAGAAATGCAGGACCGGCCATGGAGAAATGGGAGCCTTGCTACGCTGATGGGTGGGATGTAAATTGCCAACAGCCACTCTGGAGAAGTGTACGGTGTGTTCTGAAACATCTAAAAAACACAGCTTGGAGAGCATAGGGCACTTCCACTCATGGGCGTATAAATTGGGAAAACTAAAAATCAGCAAGACACAGGCACCCCAAAGTTTAGGGCTGCTCTGTTGACAAGAACCCCCACTTCATTACACCTTAAATATCCTAGGAAAGAGAAAAATGGATAAAGAAGTTGGGGTCCTCATGTACAATGGAATATCACTCAGCCATGAAATCCACGTCATAAGGCTAGTAGCAGCACGATGAGTGGATTTAGGTACGACGATTCTAAGTGAAATAAGTCACACAGAAAAAGACACTTATCATAAGATATCACTTCTAGAGGGAATGTAAAAACCGCTACACTTGAACTGAATTACAAAACAGAACAGAGTCACACGTTTAGAAAACACACTATGGCTGCTGAACGGGAAAGGTGAGGTGGGGTGATGCATAAAACAAGGGTTTCAAATTAGCTCAGATACCGTTCCATAAACCCAATATGTAAGAGACAAGACCTATTCCTTTTTCAGTGAACTGGACTCAACACCCCCTATTCACCGCACAAGAATATATCTGACTAGTAAGAATCTTCAAACCTATGTATTGATATCTCTCTATAAGTGAGTCAAGGGGGTGTAAAGCGGCATAAACACAGCCGTGAAAAGCAGCTAAACCCCATTATAAAAATAAATTACTTTTCAAAACCCGTGAAACAAAGGCAGTGAAAGAGAGAGAAATTCTTACAAAATTCGTTCAGGGGCTGTGATGCAACCTGGATTGACCAAATCTAGACCCACAGCTGATTGAGACATAAGGGTGGACACTCTTGGGGCTGAGAGGTTCGGTGAGGTTGGGTGAGCCAACGCAGACCCTTTCAAGTAATACTGCATGGTACCCATCCCATGGGTCCCAAATCTCCAGGTTCAAGGGCATCTTCCTATGTCGAAAACAGGCATGAGAAAGCCAGAAGATGGTACACCGTGTGATCGGGAAAGGTTTCTAAAACGCACCTCATTTCTCATCTCCTTTGCTCGGGTTCGCCATTCCAGCCGATTTACTAGCCATCTCCCTCCTTGGAGAATCAGCACCTTTAACCTCCTGTTCCGTACAGGTTGCAATTTGTCCTGAGGATGAACGGGAAGAGGGGGAACCAATGAGAGACTAGCTCTAGGTGTTGGGACAGGCACAGGTCACTCTATTTTCCCATCAGGAAGAAGAATTAAGCACAAGCTCAGCCTGCCCCCCAGAACCAGAAGAGGGCCTGAAGCAATCCTGCGCTTTTGCGGCCAGCTCCCAAAAAAGCGAGTTGAAAAATGGAGCTCAGGGGCACTGCAATTCACAAACCTGCAGAGTTTTAAATGATACCTCTCGTCCACAAATATATTAAGGGAAGGCAACGAAGAGGCTTTGAAAGCAAGGCAGAATTGCAGGAAACAGATTTCAGGAGATAGATTCGAATCGCCTTGAAAGCACATGAAAAGCGGCAAAACGTGGACAATGATGCCCTTGGCCAAAAAGGGCGTATGCGTTTTTTCCTGAATATATTCAGGAAAAAACGCATACGCCCTTTTTGGCCAACCAAGCAACCTGGAAAGGCCAATCAGCGCTCCAAAGAAGTCTCGCTTCCCAGCGGGCAAAAGGGCCATGCGGAAAAAAGTGTCCAAACCAGAAATGCAGGACCGGCCATGGAGAAATGGGAGCCTTGCTACGCTGACGGGTGGGATGTAAATTGCCAACAGCCACTCTGGAGAAGTGTACGGTGTGTTCTGAACATCTAAAAAACACAGCTTGGAGAGCATAGGGCACTTCCACTCATGGGCGTATAAATTGGGAAAACTAAAAATCAGCAAGACACAGGCACCCCAAAGTTTAGGGCTGCTCTGTTGACAAGAACCCCCACTTCATTACACCTTAAATATCCTAGGAAAGAGAAAAATGGATAAAGAAGTTGGGGTCCTCATGTACAATGGAATATCACTCAGCCATGAAATCCACGTCATAAGGCTAGTAGCAGCACGATGAGTGGATTTAGGTACGACGATTCGAAGTGAAATAAGTCACACAGAAAAAGACACTTATCATAAGATATCACTTCTAGAGGGAATGTAAAAACCGCTACACTTGAACTGAATTACAAAACAGAACAGAGTCACACGTTTAGAAAACACACTATGGCTGCTGAACGGGAAAGGTGAAGTGGGGTGATGCATAAAACAAGGGTTTCAAATTAGCTCAGATACCGTTCCATAAACCCAATATGTAAGAGACAAGACCTATCCCTTTTTCAGGTGAACTGTACTCAACACCCCCTATTCACCACACAAGAATATATCTGACTAGTAAGAATCTTCAAACCTATGTATTGATATCTCTCTATAAGTGAGTCAAGGGGGTGTAAAGCGGCATAAACACAGCCGTGAAAAGCAGCTAAACCCCATTATAAAAATAAATTACTTTTCAAAACCCGTGAAACAAAGGCAGTGAAAGAGAGAGAAATTCTTACAAAATTCGTTCAGGGGCTGTGATGCAACCTGGATTGACCAAATCTAGACCCACAGCTGATTGAGACATAAGGGTGGACACTCTTGGGGCTGAGAGGTTCGGTGAGGTTGGGTGAGCCAACGCAGACCCTTTCAAGTAATACTGCATGGTACCCATCCCATGGGTCCCAAATCTCCAGGTTCAAGGGCATCTTCCTATGTCGAAAACAGGCATGAGAAAGCCAGAAGATGGTACACCGTGTGATCGGGAAAGGTTTCTAAAACGCACCTCATTTCTCATCTCCTTTGCTCGGGTTCGCCATTCCAGCCGATTTACTAGCCATCTCCCTCCTTGGAGAATCAGCACCTTTAACCTCCTGTTCCGTACAGGTTGCAATTTGTCCTGAGGATGAACGGGAAGAGGGGGAACCAATGAGAGACTAGCTCTAGGTGTTGGGACAGGCACAGGTCACTCTATTTTCCCATCAGGAAGAAGAATTAAGCACAAGCTCAGCCTGCCCCCCAGAACCAGAAGAGGGCCTGAAGCAATCCTGCGCTTTTGCGGCCAGCTCCCAAAAAAGCGAGTTGAAAAATGGAGCTCAGGGGCACTGCAATTCACAAACCTGCAGAGTTTTAAATGATACCTCTCGTCCACAAATATATTAAGGGAAGGCAACGAAGAGGCTTTGAAAGCAAGGCAGAATTGCAGGAAACAGATTTCAGGAGATAGATTCGAATCGCCTTGAAAGCACATGAAAAGCGGCAAAACGTGGACAATGATGCCCTTGGCCAAAAAGGGCGTATGCGTTTTTTCCTGAATATATTCAGGAAAAAACGCATACGCCCTTTTTGGCCAACCAAGCAACCTGGAAAGGCCAATCAGCGCTCCAAAGAAGTCTCGCTTCCCAGCGGGCAAAAGGGCCATGCGGAAAAAAGTGTCCAAACCAGAAATGCAGGACCGGCCATGGAGAAATGGGAGCCTTGCTACGCTGACGGGTGGGATGTAAATTGCCAACAGCCACTCTGGAGAAGTGTACGGTGTGTTCTGAAACATCTAAAAAACACAGCTTGGAGAGCATAGGGCACTTCCACTCATGGGCGTATAAATTGGGAAAACTAAAAATCAGCAAGACACAGGCACCCCAAAGTTTAGGGCTGCTCTGTTGACAAGAACCCCCACTTCATTACACCTTAAATATCCTAGGAAAGAGAAAAATGGATAAAGAAGTTGGGGTCCTCATGTACAATGGAATATCACTCAGCCATGAAATCCACGTCATAAGGCTAGTAGCAGCACGATGAGTGGATTTAGGTACGACGATTCTAAGTGAAATAAGTCACACAGAAAAAGACACTTATCATAAGATATCACTTCTAGAGGGAATGTAAAAACCGCTACACTTGAACTGAATTACAAAACAGAACAGAGTCACACGTTTAGAAAACACACTATGGCTGCTGAACGGGAAAGGTGAGGTGGGGTGATGCATAAAACAAGGGTTTCAAATTAGCTCAGATACCGTTCCATAAACCCAATATGTAAGAGACAAGACCTATCCCTTTTTCAGTGAACTGGACTCAACACCCCCTATTCACCACACAAGAATATATCTGACTAGTAAGAATCTTCAAACCTATGTATTGATATCTCTCTGTAAGTGAGTCAAGGGGTTGTAAAGCGGCATAAACACAGCCGTGAAAAGCAGCTAAACCCCATTATAAAAATAAATTACTTTTCAAAACCCGTGAAACAAAGACAGTGAAAGAGAGAGAAATTCTTACAAAATTCGTTCAGGGGCTGTGATGCAACCTGGATTGACCATATCTAGACCCACAGCTGATTGAGACATAAGGGTGGACACTCTTGGGGCTGAGAGGTTCGGTGAGGTTGGGTGAGCCAACGCAGACCCTTTCAAGTAATACTGCATGGTACCCATCCCATGGGTCCCAAATCTCCAGGTTCAAGGGCATCTTCCTACGTCGAAAACAGGCATGAGAAACCAGAAGATGGTACACCGTGTGATCGGGAAAGGTTTCTAAAACGCACCTCATTTCTCATCTCCTTTGCTCGGGTTCGCCATTCCAGCCGATTTACTAGCCATCTCCCTCCTTGGAGAATCAGCACCTTTAACCTCCTGTTCCGTACAGGTTGCAATTTGTCCTGAGGATGAACGGGAAGAGGGGGAACCAATGAGAGACTAGCTCTAGGTGTTGGGACAGGCACAGGTCCCTCTATTTTCCCATCAGGAAGAAGAATTAAGCACAAGCTCAGCCTGCCCCCCAGAACCAGAAGAGGGCCTGAAGCAATCCTGCGCTTTTGCGGCCAGCTCCCAAAAAAGCGAGTTGAAAAATGGAGCTCAGGGGCACTGCAATTCACAAACCTGCAGAGTTTTAAATGATACCTCTCGTCCACAAATATATTAAGGGAAGGCAACGAAGAGGCTTTGAAAGCAAGGCAGAATTGCAGGAAACAGATTTCAGGAGGTAGATTCGAATCGCCTTGAAAGCACATGAAAAGCGGCAAAACGTGGACAATGATGCCCTTGGCCAAAAAGGGCGTATGCGTTTTTTCCTGAATATATTCAGGAAAAAACGCATACGCCCTTTTTGGCCAACCAAGCAACCTGGAAAGGCCAATCAGCGCTCCAAAGAAGTCTCGCTTCCCAGCGGGCAAAAGGGCCATGCGGAAAAAAGTGTCCAAACCAGAAATGCAGGACCGGCCATGGAGAAATGGGAGCCTTGCTACGCTGATGGGTGGGATGTAAATTGCCAACAGCCACTCTGGAGAAGTGTACGGTGTGTTCTGAAACATCTAAAAAACACAGCTTGGAGAGCATAGGGCACTTCCACTCATGGGCGTATAAATTGGGAAAACTAAAAATCAGCAAGACACAGGCACCCCAAAGTTTAGGGCTGCTCTGTGGACAAGAATCCCCACTTCATTACACCTTAAATATCCTAGGAAAGAGAAAAATGGATAAAGAAGTTGTGGTCCTCATGTACAATGGAATATCACTCAGCCATGAAATCCACGTCATAAGGCTAGTAGCAGCACGATGAGTGGATTTAGGTACGACGATTCTAAGTGAAATATGTCACACAGAAAAAGACACTTATCATAAGATATCACTTAGAGAGGGAATGTAAAAACCGCTACACTTGAACTGAATTACAAAACAGAACAGAGTCACACGTTTAGAAAACACACTATGGCTGCTGAACGGGAAAGGTGAGGTGGGGTGATGCATAAAACAAGGGTTTCAAATTAGCTCAGATACCGTTCCATAAACCCAATATGTAAGATTCAAGACCTATTCCTTTTTCAGTGAACTGGACTCAACACCCCCTATTCACCGCACAAGAATATATCTGACTAGTAAGAAACTTCAAACCTATGTATTGATATCTCTCTGTAAGTGAGTCAAGGGGGTGTAAAGCGGCATAAACACAGCGTGAAAAGCAGCTAAACCCCATTATAAAAATAAATTACTTTTCAAAACCCGTGAAACAAAGGCAGTGAAAGAGAGAGAAATTCTTACAAAATTCGTTCAGGGGCTGTGATGCAACCTGGATTGACCATATCTAGACCCACAGCTGATTGAGACATAAGGGTGGACACTCTTGGGGCTGAGAGGTTCGGTGAGGTTGGGTGAGCCAACGCAGACCCTTTCAAGTAATACTGCATGGTACCCATCCCATGGGTCCCAAATCTCCAGGTTCAAGGGCATCTTCCTACATCGAAAACAGGCATGAGAAACCCAGAAGATGGTACACCGTGTGATCGGGAAAGGTTTCTAAAACGCACCTCATTTCTCATCTCCTTTGCTCGGGTTCGCCATTCCAGCCGATTTACTAGCCATCTCCCTCCTTGGAGAATCAGCACCTTTAACCTCCTGTTCCGTACAGGTTGCAATTTGTCCTGAGGATGAACGGGAAGAGGGGGAACCAATGAGAGACTAGCTCTAGGTGTTGGGACAGGCACAGGTCACTCTATTTTCCCATCAGGAAGGAGAATTAAGCACAAGCTCAGCCTGCCCCCCAGAACCAGAAGAGGGCCTGAAGCAATCCTGCGCTTTTGCGGCCAGCTCCCAAAAAAGCGAGTTGAAAAATGGAGCTCAGGGGCACTGCAATTCACAAACCTGCAGAGTTTTAAATGATACCTCTCGTCCACAAATATATTAAGGGAAGGCAACGAAGAGGCTTTGAAAGCAAGGCAGAATTGCAGGAAACAGATTTCAGGAGGTAGATTCGAATCGCCTTGAAAGCACATGAAAAGCGGCAAAACGTGGACAATGATGCCCTTGGCCAAAAAGGGCGTATGCGTTTTTTCCTGAATATATTCAGGAAAAAACGCATACGCCCTTTTTGGCTAACCAAGCAACCTGGAAAGGCCAATCAGCGCTCCAAAGAAGTCTCGCTTCCCAGCGGGCAAAAGGGCCATGCGGAAAAAAGTGTCCAAACCAGAAATGCAGGACCGGCCATGGAGAAATGGGAGCCTTGCTACGCTGATGGGTGGGATGTAAATTGCCAACAGCCACTCTGGAGAAGTGTACGGTGTGTTCTGAAACATCTAAAAAACACAGCTTGGAGAGCATAGGGCACTTCCACTCATGGGCGTATAAATTGGGAAAACTAAAAATCAGCAAGACACAGGCACCCCAAAGTTTAGGGCTGCTCTGTGGACAAGAACCCCCACTTCATTACACCTTAAATATCCTAGGAAAGAGAAAAATGGATAAAGAAGTTGTGGTCCTCATGAACAATGGAATATCACTCAGCCATGAAATCCACGTCATAAGGCTAGTAGCAGCACGATGAGTGGATTTAGGTACGACGATTCTAAGTGAAATAAGTCACACAGAAAAAGACACTTATCATAAGATATCACTTCTAGAGGGAATGTAAAAACAGCTACACTTGAACTGAATTACAAAACAGAACAGAGTCACACGTTTAGAAAACACACTATGGCTGCTGAACGGGAAAGGTGAGGTGGGGTGATGCATAAAACAAGGGTTTCAAATTAGCTCAGATACCGTTCCATAAACCCAATATGTAAGAGACAAGACCTATTCCTTTTTCAGTGAACTGGACTCAACACCCCCGATTCACCGCACAAGAATATATCTGACTAGTAAGAATCTTCAAACCTATGTATTGATATCTCTCTATAAGTGAGTCAAGGGGGTGTAAAGCGGCATAAACACAGCCGTGAAAAGCAGCTAAACCCCATTATAAAAATAAATTACTTTTCAAAACCCGTGAAACAAAGGCAGTGAAAGAGAGAGAAATTCTTACAAAATTCGTTCAGGGGCTGTGATGCAACCTGGATTGACCAAATCTAGACCCACAGCTGATTGAGACATAAGGGTGGACACTCTTGGGGCTGAGAGGTTCGGTGAGGTTGGGTGAGCCAACGCAGACCCTTTCAAGTAATACTGCATGGTACCCATCCCATGGGTCCCAAATCTCCAGGTTCAAGGGCATCTTCCTATGTCGAAAACAGGCATGAGAAAGCCAGAAGATGGTACACCGTGTGATCGGGAAAGGTTTCTAAAACGCACCTCATTTCTCATCTCCTTTGCTCGGGTTCGCCATTCCAGCCGATTTACTAGCCATCTCCCTCCTTGGAGAATCAGCACCTTTAACCTCCTGTTCCGTACAGGTTGCAATTTGTCCTGAGGATGAACGGGAAGAGGGGGAACCAATGAGAGACTAGCTCTAGGTGTTGGGACAGGCACAGGTCACTCTATTTTCCCATCAGGAAGAAGAATTAAGCACAAGCTCAGCCTGCCCCCCAGAACCAGAAGAGGGCCTGAAGCAATCCTGCGCTTTTGCGGCCAGCTCCCAAAAAAGCGAGTTGAAAAATGGAGCTCAGGGGCACTGCAATTCACAAACCTGCAGAGTTTTAAATGATACCTCTCGTCCACAAATATATTAAGGGAAGGCAACGAAGAGGCTTTGAAAGCAAGGCAGAATTGCAGGAAACAGATTTCAGGAGATAGATTCGAATCGCCTTGAAAGCACATGAAAAGCGGCAAAACGTGGACAATGATGCCCTTGGCCAAAAAGGGCGTATGCATTTTTTCCTGAATATATTCAGGAAAAAACGCATACGCCCTTTTTGGCCAACCAAGCAACCTGGAAAGGCCAATCAGCGCTCCAAAGAAGTCTCGCTTCCCAGCGGGCAAAAGGGCCATGCGGAAAAAAGTGTCCAAACCAGAAATGCAGGACCGGCCATGGAGAAATGGGAGCCTTGCTACGCTGACGGGTGGGATGTAAATTGCCAACAGCCACTCTGGAGAAGTGTACGGTGTGTTCTGAAACATCTAAAAAACACAGCTTGGAGAGCATAGGGCACTTCCACTCATGGGCGTATAAATTGGGAAAACTAAACATCAGCAAGACACAGGCACCCCAAAGTTTAGGGCTGCTCTGTTGACAAGAACCCCCACTTCATTACACCTTAAATATCCTAGGAAAGAGAAAAATGGATAAAGAAGTTGGGGTCCTCATGTACAATGGAATATCACTCAGCCATGAAATCCACGTCATAAGGCTAGTAGCAGCACGATGAGTGGATTTAGGTACGACGATTCGAAGTGAAATAAGTCACACAGAAAAAGACACTTATCATAAGATATCACTTCTAGAGGGAATGTAAAAACCGCTACACTTGAACTGAATTACAAAACAGAACAGAGTCACACGTTTAGAAAACACACTATGGCTGCTGTACGGGAAAGGTGAAGTGGGGTGATGCATAAAACAAGGGTTTCAAATTAGCTCAGATACCGTTCCATAAACCCAATATGTAAGAGACAAGACCTATCCCTTTTTCAGTGAACTGGACTCAACACCCCCTATTCACCACACAAGAATATATCTGACTAGTAAGAATCTTCAAACCTATGTATTGATATCTCTCTATAAGTGAGTCAAGGGGGTGTAAAGCGGCATAAACACAGCCGTGAAAAGCAGCTAAACCCCATTATAAAAATAAATTACTTTTCAAAACCCGTGAAACAAAGGCAGTGAAAGAGAGAGAAATTCTTACAAAATTCGTTCAGGGGCTGTGATGCAACCTGGATTGACCAAATCTAGACCCACAGCTGATTGAGACATAAGGGTGGACACTCTTGGGGCTGAGAGGTTCGGTGAGGTTGGGTGAGCCAACGCAGACCCTTTCAAGTAATACTGCATGGTACCCATCCCATGGGTCCCAAATCTCCAGGTTCAAGGGCATCTTCCTATGTCGAAAACAGGCATGAGAAAGCCAGAAGATGGTACACCGTGTGATCGGGAAAGGTTTCTAAAACGCACCTCATTTCTCATCTCCTTTGCTCGGGTTCGCCATTCCAGCCGATTTACTAGCCATCTCCCTCCTTGGAGAATCAGCACCTTTAACCTCCTGTTCCGTACAGGTTGCAATTTGTCCTGAGGATGAACGGGAAGAGGGGGAACCAATGAGAGACTAGCTCTAGGTGTTGGGACAGGCACAGGTCACTCTATTTTCCCATCAGGAAGAAGAATTAAGCACAAGCTCAGCCTGCCCCCCAGAACCAGAAGAGGGCCTGAAGCAATCCTGCGCTTTTGCGGCCAGCTCCCAAAAAAGCGAGTTGAAAAATGGAGCTCAGGGGCACTGCAATTCACAAACCTGCAGAGTTTTAAATGATACCTCTCGTCCACAAATATATTAAGGGAAGGCAACGAAGAGGCTTTGAAAGCAAGGCAGAATTGCAGGAAACAGATTTCAGGAGATAGATTCGAATCGCCTTGAAAGCACATGAAAAGCGGCAAAACGTGGACAATGATGCCCTTGGCCAAAAAGGGCGTATGCGTTTTTTCCTGAATATATTCAGGAAAAAACGCATACGCCCTTTTTGGCCAACCAAGCAACCTGGAAAGGCCAATCAGCGCTCCAAAGAAGTCTCGCTTCCCAGCGGGCAAAAGGGCCATGCGGAAAAAAGTGTCCAAACCAGAAATGCAGGACCGGCCATGGAGAAATGGGAGCCTTGCTACGCTGACGGGTGGGATGTAAATTGCCAACAGCCACTCTGGAGAAGTGTACGGTGTGTTCTGAAACATCTAAAAAACACAGCTTGGAGAGCATAGGGCACTTCCACTCATGGGCGTATAAATTGGGAAAACTAAAAATCAGCAAGACACAGGCACCCCAAAGTTTAGGGCTGCTCTGTTGACAAGAACCCCCACTTCATTACACCTTAAATATCCTAGGAAAGAGAAAAATGGATAAAGAAGTTGTGCTCCTCATGTACAATGGAATATCACTCAGCCATGAAATCCACGTCATAAGGCTAGTAGCAGCACGATGAGTGGATTTAGGTACGACGATTCTAAGTGAAATAAGTCACACAGAAAAAGACACTTATCATAAGATATCACTTCTAGAGGGAATGTAAAAACAGCTACACTTGAACTGAATTACAAAACAGAACAGAGTCACACGTTTAGAAAACACACTATGGCTGCTGAACGGGAAAGGTGAGGTGGGGTGATGCATAAAACAAGGGTTTCAAATTAGCTCAGATACCGTTCCATAAACCCAATATGTAAGAGACAAGACCTATTCCTTTTTCAGTGAACTGGACTCAACACCCCCGATTCACCGCACAAGAATATATCTGACTAGTAAGAATCTTCAAACCTATGTATTGATATCTCTCTGTAAGTGAGTCAAGGGGGTGTAAAGCGGCATAAACACAGCCGTGAAAAGCAGCTAAACCCCATTATAAAAATAAATTACTTTTCAAAACCCGTGAAACAAAGGCAGTGAAAGAGAGAGAAATTCTTACAAAATTCGTTCAGGGGCTGTGATGCAACCTGGATTGACCATATCTAGACCCACAGCTGATTGAGACATAAGGGTGGACACTCTTGGGGCTGAGAGGTTCGGTGAGTTTGGGTGAGCCAACGCAGACCCTTTCAAGTAATACTGCATGGTACCCATCCCATGGGTCCCAAATCTCCAGGTTCAAGGGCATCTTCCTACGTCGAAAACAGGCATGAGAAACCCAGAAGATGGTACACCGTGTGATCGGGAAAGGTTTCTAAAACGCACCTCATTTCTCATCTCCTTTGCTTGGGTTCGCCATTCCAGCCGATTTACTAGCCATCTCCCTCCTTGGAGAATCAGCACCTTTAACCTCCTGTTCCGTACAGGTTGCAATTTGTCCTGAGGATGAACGGGAAGAGGGGGAAACAATGAGAGACTAGCTCTAGGTGTTGGGTCAGGCACAGGTCACTCTATTTTCCCATCAGGAAGAAGAATTAAGCACAAGCTCAGCCTGGCCCCCAGAACCAGAAGAGTGCCTGAAGCAATCCTGCGCTTTTGCGGCCAGCTCCCAAAAAAGCGAGTTGAAAAATGGAGCTCAGGGGCACTGCAATTCACAAACCTGCAGAGTTTTAAATGATACCTCTCGTCCACAAATATATTAAGGGAAGGCAACGAAGAGGCTTTGAAAGCTAGGCAGAATTGCAGGAAACAGATTTCAGGAGGTAGATTCGAATCGCCTTGAAAGCACATGAAAAGCGGCAAAACGTGGACAATGATGCCCTTGGCCAAAAAGGGCGTATGCGTTTTTTCCTGAATATATTCAGGAAAAAACGCATACGCCCTTTTTGGCCAACCAAGCAACCTGGAAAGGCCAATCAGCGCTCCAAAGAAGTCTCGCTTCCCAGCGGGCAAAAGGGCCATGCGGAAAAAAGTGTCCAAACCAGAAATGCAGGACCGGCCATGGAGAAATGGGAGCCTTGCTACGCTGATGGGTGGGATGTAAACTGCCAACAGCCACTCTGGAGAAGTGTACGGTGTGTTCTGAAACATCTAAAAAACACAGCTTGGAGAGCATAGGGCACTTCCACTCATGGGCGTATAAATTGGGAAAACTAAAAATCAGCAAGACACAGGCACCCCAAAGTTTAGGGCTGCTCTATGGACAGGAACCCCCAATTCATTACACCTTAAATATCCTAGGAAAGAGAAAAATGGATAAAGAAGTTGTGCTCCTCATGTACAATGGAATATCACTCAGCCATGAAATCAACGTCATAAGGCTAGTAGCAGCACGATGAGTGGATTTAGGTACGACGATTCTAAGTGAAATAAGTCACACAGAAAAAGACACTTATCATAAGATATCACTTCTAGAGGGAATGTTAAAACCGCTACACTTGAACTGAATTGCAAAACAGAACAGAGTCACACGTTTAGGAAACACACTATGGCTGCTGAACGGGAAAGGTGAGGTGGGGTGATGCATAAAACAAGGGTTTCAAATTAGCTCCGATACCGTTCCATAAACCCAATATGTAAGAGACAAGACCTATTCCTTTTTCAGTGAACTGGACTCAACACCCCCTATTCACCGCACAAGAATATATCTGACTAGTAAGAATCTTCAAACCTATGTATTGATATCTCTCCGTAAGTGAGTCAAGGGGGTGTAAAGCGGCATAAACACAGCCGTGAAAAGCAGCTAAACCCCATTATAAAAATAAATTACTTTTCAAAACCCGTGAAACAAAGACAGTGAAAGAGAGAGAAATTCTTACAAAATTCGTTCAGGGGCTGTGATGCAACCTGGATTGACCATATCTAGACCCACAGCTGATTGAGACATAAGGGTGGACACTCTTGGGGCTGAGAGGTTCGGTGAGGTTGGGTGAGCCAACGCAGACCCTTTCAAGTAATACTGCATGGTTCCCATCCCATGGGTCCCAAATCTCCAGGTTCAAGGGCATCTTCCTACGTCGAAAACAGGCATGAGAAACCCAGAAGATGGTACACCGTGTGATCGGGAAAGGTTTCTAAAACGCACCTCATTTCTCATCTCCTTTGCTCGGGTTCGCCATTCCAGCCGATTTACTACCAACCTCCCTCCTTGGAGAATCAGCACCTTTAACCTTCTGTTCCGTACAGGTTGCAATTTGTCCTGAGGATGAACGGGAAGAGGGGGAACCAATGAGAGACTAGCTCTAGGTGTTGGGACAGGCACAGGTCACTCTATTTTCCCATCAGGAAGAAGAATCAAGCACAAGCTCAGCCTGCCCCCCAGAACCAGAAGAGGGCCTGAAGCAATCCTGCGCTTTTGCGGCCAGCTCCCAAAAAAGCGAGTTGAAAAATGGAGCTCAGGGGCACTGCAATTCACAAACCTGCAGAGTTTTAAATGATACCTCTCGTCCACAAATATATTAAGGGAAGGCAACGAAGAGGCTTTGAAAGCAAGGCAGAATTGCAGGAAACAGATTTCAGGAGGTAGATTCGAATCGCCTTGAAAGCACATGAAAAGCGGCAAAACGTGGACAATGATGCCCTTGGCCAAAAAGGGCGTATGCGTTTTTTCCTGAATATATTCAGGAAAAAACGCATACGCCCTTTTTGGCCAACCAAGCAACCTGGAAAGGCCAATCAGCGCTCCAAAGAAGTCTCGCTTCCCAGCGGGCAAAAGGGCCATGCGGAAAAAAGTGTCCAAACCAGAAATGCAGGACCGGCCATGGAGAAATGGGAGCCTTGCTACGCTGATGGGTGGGATGTAAATTGCCAACAGCCACTCTGGAGAAGTGTACGGTGTGTTCTGAAACATCTAAAAAACACAGCTTGGAGAGCATAGGGCACTTCCACTCATGGGCGTATAAATTGGGAAAACTAAAAATCAGCAAGACACAGGCACCCCAAAGTTTAGGGCTGCTCTGTTGACAAGAACCCCCACTTCATTACACCTTAAATATCCTAGGAAAGAGAAAAATGGATAAAGAAGTTGTGGTCCTCATGTACAATGGAATATCACTCAGCCATGAAATCAACGTCATAAGGCTAGTAGCAGCACGATGAGTGGATTTAGGTACGACGATTCTAAGTGAAATAAGTCACACAGAAAAAGACACTTATCATAAGATATCACTTCTAGAGGGAATGTAAAAACCGCTACACTTGAACTGAATTGCAAAACAGAACAGAGTCACACGTTTAGGAAACACACTATGGCTGCTGAACGGGAAAGGTGAGGTGGGGTGATGCATAAAACAAGGGTTTCAAATTAGCTCCGATACCGTTCCATAAACCCAATATGTAAGAAACAAGACCTATTCCTTTTTCAGTGAACTGGACTCAACACCCCCTATTCACCGCACAAGAATATATCTGACTAGTAAGAATCTTCAAACCTATGTATTGATATCTCTCCGTAAGTGAGTCAAGGGGGTGTAAAGCGGCATAAACACAGCCGTGAAAAGCAGCTAAACCCCATTATAAAAATAAATTACTTTTCAAAACCCGTGAAACAAAGGCAGTGAAAGAGAGAGAAATTCTTACAAAATTCGTTCAGGGGCTGTGATGCAACCTGGATTGACCATATCTAGACCCACAGCTGATTGAGACATAAGGGTGGACACTCTTGGGGCTGAGAGGTTCGGTGAGTTTGGGTGAGCCAACGCAGACCCTTTCAAGTAATACTGCATGGTACCCATCCCATGGGTCCCAAATCTCCAGGTTCAAGGGCATCTTCCTACGTCGAAAACAGGCATGAGAAACCCAGAAGATGGTACACCGTGTGATCGGGAAAGGTTTCTAAAACGCACCTCATTTCTCATCTCCTTTGCTTGGGTTCGCCATTCCAGCCGATTTACTAGCCATCTCCCTCCTTGGAGAATCAGCACCTTTAACCTCCTGTTCCGTACAGGTTGCAATTTGTCCTGAGGATGAACGGGAAGAGGGGGAAACAATGAGAGACTAGCTGTAGGTGTTGGGTCAGGCACAGGTCACTCTATTTTCCCATCAGGAAGAAGAATTAAGCACAAGCTCAGCCTGGCCCCCAGAACCAGAAGAGGGCCTGAAGCAATCCTGCGCTTTTGCGGCCAGCTCCCAAAAAAGCGAGTTGAAAAATGGAGCTCAGGGGCACTGCAATTCACAAACCTGCAGAGTTTTAAATGATACCTCTCGTCCACAAATATATTAAGGGAAGGCAACGAAGAGGCTTTGAAAGCTAGGCAGAATTGCAGGAAACAGATTTCAGGAGGTAGATTCGAATCGCCTTGAAAGCACATGAAAAGCGGCAAAACGTGGACAATGATGCCCTTGGCCAAAAAGGGCGTATGCGTTTTTTCCTGAATATATTCAGGAAAAAACGCATACGCCCTTTTTGGCCAACCAAGCAACCTGGAAAGGCCAATCAGCGCTCCAAAGAAGTCTCGCTTCCCAGCGGGCAAAAGGGCCATGCGGAAAAAAGTGTCCAAACCAGAAATGCAGGACCGGCCATGGAGAAATGGGAGCCTTGCTACGCTGATGGGTGGGATGTAAATTGCCAACAGCCACTCTGGAGAAGTGTACGGTGTGTTCTGAAACATCTAAAAAACACAGCTTGGAGAGCATAGGGCACTTCCACTCATGGGCGTATAAATTGGGAAAACTAAAAATCAGCAAGACACAGGCACCCCAAAGTTTAGGGCTGCTCTGTGGACAGGAACCCCCAATTCATTACACCTTAAATATCCTAGGAAAGAGAAAAATGGATAAAGAAGTTGTGCTCCTCATGTACAATGGAATATCACTCAGCCATGAAATCAACGTCATAAGGCTAGTAGCAGCACGATGAGTGGATTTAGGTACGACGATTCTAAGTGAAATAAGTCACACAGAAAAAGACACTTATCATAAGATATCACTTCTAGAGGGAATGTAAAAACCGCTACACTTGAACTGAATTGCAAAACAGAACAGAGTCACACGTTTAGGAAACACACTATGGCTGCTGAACGGGAAAGGTGAGGTGGGGTGATGCATAAAACAAGGGTTTCAAATTAGCTCCGATACCGTTCCATAAACCCAATATGTAAGAAACAAGACCTATTCCTTTTTCAGTGAACTGGACTCAACACCCCCTATTCACCGCACAAGAATATATCTGACTAGTAAGAATCTTCAAACCTATGTATTGATATCTCTCCGTAAGTGAGTCAAGGGGGTGTAAAGCGGCATAAACACAGCCGTGAAAAGCAGCTAAACCCCATTATAAAAATAAATTACTTTTCAAAACCCGTGAAACAAAGACAGTGAAAGAGAGAGAAATTCTTACAAAATTCGTTCAGGGGCTGTGATGCAACCTGGATTGACCATATCTAGACCCACAGCTGATTGAGACATAAGGGTGGACACTCTTGGGGCTGAGAGGTTCGGTGAGGTTGGGTGAGCCAACGCAGACCCTTTCAAGTAATACTGCATGGTACCCATCCCATGGGTCCCAAATCTCCAGGTTCAAGGGCATCTTCCTACGTCGAAAACAGGCATGAGAAACCCAGAAGATGGTACACCGTGTGATCGGGAAAGGTTTTCTAAAACGCACCTCATTTCTCATCTCCTTTGCTCGGGTTCGCCATTCCAGCCGATTTACTAGCCATCTCTCTCCTTGGAGAATCAGCACCTTTAACCTCCTGTTCCGTACAGGTTGCAATTTGTCCTGAGGATGAACGGGAAGAGGGGGAACCAATGAGAGACTAGCTCTAGGTGTTGGGACAGGCACAGGTCACTCTATTTTCCCATCAGGAAGAAGAATTAAGCACAAGCTCAGCCTGCCCCCCAGAACCAGAAGAGGGCCTGAAGCAATCCTGCGCTTTGGCGGCCAGCTCCCAAAAAAGCGAGTTGAAAAATGGAGCTCAGGGGCACTGCAATTCACAAACCTTCAGAGTTTTAAATGATACCTCTCGTCCACAAATATATTAAGGGAAGGCAACGAAGAGGCTTTGAAAGCAAGGCAGAATTGCAGGAAACAGATTTCAGGAGGTAGATTCGAATCGCCTTGAAAGCACATGAAAAGCGGCAAAACGTGGACAATGATGCCCTTGGCCAAAAAGGGCGTATGCGTTTTTTCCTGAATATATTCAGGAAAAAACGCATACGCCCTTTTTGGCCAACCAAGCAACCTGGAAAGGCCAATCAGCGCTCCAAAGAAGTCTCGCTTCCCAGCGGGCAAAAGGGCCATGCGGAAAAAAGTGTCCAAACCAGAAATGCAGGACCGGCCATGGAGAAATGGGAGCCTTGCTACGCTGATGGGTGGGATGTAAATTGCCAACAGCCACTCTGGAGAAGTGTACGGTGTGTTCTGAAACATCTAAAAAACACAGCTTGGAGAGCATAGGGCACTTCCACTCATGGGCGTATAAATTGGG